>NW_027411755.1:125598554-125818527 GCF_047663935.1 Musca autumnalis | reverse complement strand
CTTACCCGGTGCAAAATTTCGTGACTATTGATGTATAATTGCGACTTCTAGCGAGTTATTATTACACTACAAACAAATAACGAAATATATTAGGCTGTAACACTGTTATCTGATCATGCACACCAACATAATTGGCATCAATTGAAAGGTCATGCGTTCCACTTTCAAGTATATCTCACTTGTCCGGAATGTCACTTCCAGGAATTACGATAAGCTGTATATCAAAAATTTTCACAATTTTCACACAAAAGTTTTGGTCCATTTAACCCTCTAAATATTATCCGATCACCATCTCAAATTGCAAGCTTCTCCTTTGTGATATACTCTTGCCTTATTTAAAATTACGCGTTGATCGGACAATTATTGAGACCTACAGAGCCGCTAGAAAATTGGATAAATATTATGTTTTTGGTCCATTTCACCCGCTAAATATTTCACGATCATCACCAATAAGAATAGGGATCTATTCTGATCTGAACCCGACCTCCATACAAAATTTCGTGACGATCGGTCCATAATTGCGGCCTGGAGCGTGTTTACAATTTATAATGGACAGACGGACGGAGGGACGGACGGGACACACATCTCAAAATCGTTTTATCTCGTCGAGATATGAAGATTGGTATACCACATTGGGGGTCTCCGACGAATATTTCGCGGTGTTACATGAATTTTTACCAAAACAAACTTATAATACCCTTTTCCACATTGTGGTATAGGGTATAAAATTATGAACATAGGTACATGTTTTGGTATTTTGAGATTTTTACCTACAAGTTTTAACCGATTTAGCTGTAATTTGAACATTTGACATTTTCAGCACTTAGTGGTCACCACACCTCTCCACCAAAATTGTCTGAAATTTTGGGAAAATGCGTCTTTTGTTTGCAGGCAGGTTCAAGTTCGATGATGGGCTATATCGTTCCACGTTTTGGTATAGGCCCCATATAACGGTACCTCCTAACATACATAGTTAGATATAGGCACCATAAAAAAGGGCCTCCCGAATGAAGCATTTTATGTACATTATCTGACATTTTAACGTACCCACTTAAAGTTGGGGACAGAATGAAAACTAATTATTCCATTTTAGTTCAGAATATTTTATGGTGGAGGGTATGAAAAGTTCGGCCCGGCCCGAACTTAACGCTTTTTTACTTGTTTGTTTTCAGACAGTATTTGCATTAGGGTTATGACTTTTTTACAACCTCATATCCCTGTATCATAGCGTGATGAGTTTTGCCATAAGATTACATAAAATCTTAATTATAAGGTGATTCGGTGAAAAAACCTCACGCACAAAATGATTTTAAAATTTGAATTTATCAAAATTATGGAAAATTTTTTGAAGTCACTGAAAACAGATATATAATTGAAAATAAACTTTAAAACCACATGAGATAATTAAAATAACATAAAATTTATTTCTCACTATTTTTCTTCAATTTTGAGAATCGTAAAAATGTAGTAAACGCTTTTTATTCAAAAATATAATTTTTGAACAAAAAACAAAAAATTTAAAATTTTTTCAAAGTGACTTTTTTCGCGACTTTTTTAATATTTGAATGAAATAAACGTTATTATAGTTATTAGTAGGCTTATATTTATTCATTCGTGCAACAAAAAATAATTTTTTGAAAAACAATTTTTTTCATTTCATATATTTTTTCAAAAAATTATTTTTTTAAAATCGATTTGTGCGTGAACTTTTTTTATATTTCAATGGAATAAACGATAGCATAGTGATTAATAGGCAAAAGTTCATTCATCCCTGCTACAGGAAATCATTTTTGAGGAAAAATGTCAAAAAGTCATAACCCTAATTTGCATACTTTTACAAAAACGTGTTATTTACTTTAAAATAAAAATATTTTTGTACAAAATAGCGCGATTTTTTAAAATAATTTTTGTTTGCGGCGCTTTCCATTTTTCAGAAAGTATTTGCATACTTTTGCAAACACTTTTTATATTCATAAATAGTGAAAATGTTTTGTATAAATCGAACGATTTTTTTCAAAAAATTTTTCATAACCTTACAAATTTTTAAATTTAAATTTTTTTTGGATCCCATTCATCAAAAAAATATATACCCATCCGGCAGGCAGAATTACGAAAATCGGGAGATACCGTTCGCTGCACTCAGTGAACTGACGGAAGAGAAACTTCATGTTGTTGTTGTAGGTAGAAGCATATGTTTGGTGCTGGTTTGGCAGCTGCTGGCCGAAACACTATGGTTTCGGGTCAATCCGGTACGAAAGAACACGCTGCCGTGGAATTGAAAAACTTCATGTTGTCTCTGCAGCCGCCTGTTGCCATAATTTCAGCTCCACCATTTCGGATGACTTCTTTCAATTGATCATATTTGCTCATCAAATCTCTCTCAAATCACTAAGAAGTTTCTCGATGTTTGGTGATTAGTCAACCAAAAAAGCTTATCTTCCATGACAACGCGAAGAACGTGATCGAGCACATAACGATGAATTTGGGTGTGGGTGCACATTTGCTGATGTCGAACTACAACACCCGTAATTTAGCTGGTATCCAAGCTCACAAATCTACCACATCTTATACTTTCAGTTCTTTTGCGATTATTTTAGCTTTGCCATCTTTCAATTGTAGGGTAGCCAATTTAATGTCTATACATTCATTCTGAGAACCAAGGTCTGATATCCAAAAGCTCTCATGGTGTTTGTCGTTATGCTCCACTTCTACAGATATCCATGGCCAGGATCCTAACTTACAGTGGTACACCCTGGATGCTTTTTGAGCTTTGTGGTTATAACAAAGAGTCTTGTAATACCTGTTGATTTATCCTTCCTTTTTATCGTTGATGCTGCATTGTCATTCTCCCAAGTACTATGTGTACTGCTGTCGGATGAGTCCGTGCTACTTTCGCAAAAATTAGATATCGTTGAGTTGGTAAGCGTGGACAAAGTCACCTCCATTGTCCCCTTTTGGATGGGTGGATGGTATTAGCACCAGCAAGTTAGACGAGGGACTAACCTATGCATACGATAAAATAATGGATAATCGACTGCACTAGTAACATATAACGAAGTAAATGCCTTTTCCACATATTCCAACACCTACTTTACAGTTATTGAAATGCCGGCAAGTTTTTATATCTCGGAGGAGATCAACTTGTTTTTATGACGAACCTCTTTAATTGGCACTGCTCAGAACTGTGGATCTTTTGGCCAGTTTTAAGTTCTCAAGTTAAAACGACAAATTCCATGGTCACCTAATCCGTGACATTAGAATATTGGACCCTCGTTCTCATTTGTACTTGGTCAGCCCTTTTAGTAGGACACAATCTTCTCCTTTCCTTTAAAATTGATATACAAAATGCATTATTTCTTCTTTTTTTGTCATGTCTTTTTGTCATAAATGAATTGTAAATAATTTTCCAAAAGTTCTCTTTCACGACAGGCCTTTCCCATTTTTTCTTGGTACTTATATTTGGCTGACGATTGCATTTCCTTTGTTTGGTGATAGTCGTCATAGGCAACTTTCTCCGTTTCATGACGTTGTGGAAAAAATATTTTTGGCAGGATTTCTGAAGACTTGCAAAGGAAACAAAAAAAAAAAAACGAAGGAAAACACCCGAATAAAAGAATAACAGACATACAATATTTTCTCAACAAACAACATCTTTGCTTTTCACACTGACTGGTTTTATTGCAAAAGCACTAACATTTCAGATTTTTAAAATGTGCAAATGGATGTTTATTTGAGAAGAAGAGAACAAAAAAACAAGTAAGAACGTTTCTATAAGCCACTTCTTGGGAGGTGTGTAACAAGAAATGAGAAAAAAAAAACTTTGGCCAACCCATAATTCATAAGGATAACAAGATGGAAAAAATATAAACAGAACTTCTGTCATTCTTCTTTTTTTCTTCACTTGCAACCAGCATCAGGCTTTTAACTGCAGTTATACTAAGTGTTTCGTTTTTTTTTCATTGGAGTTGCAGTAGTGTTTCGACAAAAAAGTGGACAAAAGCAAAGCAAATGCCGAGAAAATCATCAAAACTCCTCAGAAAAAACAGAATGGGAATGCCAAAAGTGACATTATGGCAGTGAAGTGATTCTCGAGTCGACACAGAAAAATAAAAAAGCGACAAAAAACAAGTAATAAGTGAATTCTTTCAATGGACCAATTCTGCAAGTAAAATGGGTCGGAGTTAAGTCTGATAGGCTTTAAGAGGGCAACGCAATAGAAGTGCCAAAATAAGATGGATTTTAATATGAATGGTAATGAAAGAAAAAAGAATAAATAAGATTGCTATTGGTAGGGTAGAATATATTTTGTAGTCATACGTTGCGTTTCCTTTTAAGGGTGAAAATGATAACAAGATTAATTTTTCGGGATCTTACTTAAATCGCATAACATGCAATGACTTGCACTTTGGTTTGGTAAATCCTCTATCCCTCTATCGGGATACTCTCATTCACCAAGCGGAGATGTTGCACTTGACGTTACTCGAAGAAGATTTTTACACTAGCTGTTTGCATCGAGGGAGCTATCAATTACGGGAGCGGCTCGATGAGTATGAAACGAATGGTGATGGTATCGACTTTGGCACACACAACAACTGTCCAATGATTATAACGAAGAATGTCGATGGTGGCAGCTTTGGCACAGCAGCGGCACGATGAGTAAAATGACGATTTTTACGAAGGCAGCATTGACACAGCAGCGCACAGTGGTGTCACTTACATAGGAAGGTGTGACAAAAATACTTCTAGATGATATATCGAACTGAAATTTTTATCATTTGGTCCTCGGGGGCTTAAAACACTCTAACAAAAATATTGGAGTCCTAGGTCCAAAATTTCGCGTGGTTCCCATGTAACGAATCATTCTGAATTGAAGTATTTTACTGTTGCCAACATATTGTTTAACCGAATTCGCTGCAATCCGGTACTAGAAGTTGTTATTGCATAGTAAACCTTCCCAATGATAAAAAATGATAATTTTTTTTTTTAAATTTCAAAAAATATGAATTCAGCAACTACAAGAATGGAGTTAAACTTTTGGTCATAACTGCCAAAACCGCAAATTTCCGCAAAAAGTCTATACAGTTTTGAAATCAACAGGCGATAGGCTTTAATTTGGTACTAGTGGCCATTCTTGCGAATTTTTGGAAAGTGACTAAAACGTTAAGAAAATCCATACATCTATATTAAATAATTTAATTTTTACCAATATTATGACCAAAATAGTTGGCAACCCTTGCAATTTAGAGGAATTTTAATAACTAGAAAAATGAAGCTTACGCAATTTGCTAAATGATTCAACTTAAGTTAAGGCTTTAAAATAGTCCTTAGTATCATAAATTCGAATATAACTATTTTTTTCTAATTTTTAAATATATTTTTTTCTTCAAAACTAGTCATGTTTGTGAGACTTTTTCTCCTTAAGAACCGCGAAAAATGAAAAAAAAAAATAAATTGAGTTTCGAAAAATTTTGAACGTTTGATGCGATTTTTATCTTTAAATTTTTCAAATGACGACATGAATTTTTTGATTTTTGTCGTTGGGCGCATCCACTGTGCAGCGGCCCGATGTGTATAACGACGATTTGTAACGGTGCACTGTAGGTAATTTGGCCTGTTTTTGAGGCAAAAATTAATAGCGGTGGACTTATGGGCTTTTTATACATTTTTAATGATTTATATGCAAAAGTAAGATAAAACAAAGAATTACACAGTAGAATTCGGATATAGCGGTCATCGGTTATAAGAAACTACGTTTATAGCGAACAAAGTTTTGTATTTCCAAAGAACATTTCTTAATATTTGTACACACATTCAACTTCTTAAAACGACCACGATAATAACGAACAAAAATTGTTACCCCGCGAGTAAAATTTTTTACAATATGTTAGAATTGACAGGCCCGCTTTTAAACACAAGCGGATAGCGACGAATTTAAGCACTGATTCAAATATGATGATCCCTAGTTAGATCATATTACGGCTATAATTAACAAAAATGTTGACCACAGCACGTCTGTACATTTTTACAACACATGGTGAATATTTCTTTAAAAAATGTCTCTTTAGTTCAAATCGCATGCATTTTTGTGTTTAATATTTCCTTCGCCAAACAAAAATTAAAAAAAAATTAAAAATAAATTAAAAAAACGCAACAAACCTTGGTAAATATGTAGTTGATTCAGAACCCTTTTTTTTGATTTTAACTTCGAATTATACCGCGAGTTTTGAATATTTTTGAAAACAAATTGCACATCCATAGAATTCGACATGTTATTTCTTCGAATCAAATTAGAAAACTCGCCAATGAACGGAAACAAACAAAACGATTCCCGTACCAATCACACAAAGCCACAAACTTTTCAGCTTCTCTGAATCGTTTTCATTCTCACAACCAAAACAAAACCACAAACTTTTCAATGTAAAAAGATGAAAACCGTACGATTGCTCAAATGTACTTGGGCTATGCTTTGCCGAGTTGTTTCATTCACCACCGAAACAAAAAGATTTTTTGGCAAACGTTTGCCGTGCGTTACGGTCAATGGACACACACAGGCACACACACATGCGATTGCATGACAACCCTATAAACCAGTGTTAATCACCACTGGGCTCGCGAGCCGTGTCTGTGTGTACACACGCAATCTCAATTGTGGTGAGTTTGAACGTTGCTCTCACCACAGATCATCTTCTTTGTTTTAGCAATGAATTAACGCACACGATGTTTATCTAGAGAGGGATAGATAATCTCGTGTGTGTGCCCAACACAAACGCAGCGGTTGAATTTGTTGTTGCTGGTGAACACTGCTATAAACCAATGCCGTTCCTTGGAATTGTTGAAGTTACGAAGTTTTTCGGCAATTCACACACATACGGCACGAACGCAACGAAAGAGCACACACAAGAGATCAAATGTTTTGATTTGTTTTTGTTTTGCAGCATGAGTGCGTACAACCATACTAACACACTGTCAAATGTTGCCAATATTTAGAATTTTGTGTGCCCTCTTCTTGGTCGGCAGTGCTATAAACCAACATCAATATACCACAGTGAATATTTTATCAACCACCAAACATTTTTGATTTATTCACATGTGTTTAGTACTATTTACTTTTTTATCTGCTCTTGTGGAGTTGAGTACTTTTCGCTAATCGTTTTGTTCGCACTCGCGAATGTAAACAAAACGAAACTAAACAGCGAACTCCGCCAGCGTGCGTTATGTTTCGTTTTGTATTGTTCCTATGGAAAATACGAAACGATTGGAAATGTTATTTAAAGTATTTTTACGTACGCTGAAACTCGCGTTATTAAATGTGCAAAATCGACTTTTTGCCTAAAAACCTGTCCAAATTACCTATGTGCGGTGGCAGGTTTGACACAGTAGTGGTCCCATGAATATATCGACGATTTGTAATGGCAGCAGCAGCGGCACGATGAGTATATACACGCAAAAAAAAAAAACGGCCTCTCTAACATATGTCCCAAACATAGTTTGCAGCAAACATATATATGTTTGCAACATTCCCAAACATAATATATGTTTGGGTCTGCAAACAAATATATGTTTGGGTGGAAACAAATATATGTTTGGGTGCAAACATATATATGTTTGGGTGCAAATATATTTATGTTTGGGTGCAAACAAAGATATGTTTGGGTGGAAACAATTTTATGTTTGGGTGCAAACATTTTATATGTTTGGGTGCAAAAAATACAAACCCAAAAGGCACAAAAAAAACAAACACATGCACCAGTGGGCGCTTACTGAGAGCAAGGGAGCGTAAAATTCAATGTAAAACACTTTAAAATGTGTGCTCACTTGCTCTCAGTAAGAACTCACTGGATATCTCTATAGTATACAGTAGTTTTGATTTTGCTGCCAATCGTTTTAGTGCGAATTTGATTTTCCTGCCAAAAAACTAAAATATTTGCATTTTTGTCAAATTTTCAATGCAAATCACACTTTTAACTGCTAATCATCTAAGTGCAAATTTTACTTAACTACCAATAATATTTGGAAAAATTAACGCATTTTCACTGAGAAATTCGTATTTACCAGCCAAAACAAAACTCACGTCATGCGACAGTTGTTAACTCATGTACAGGGTCTTTTGTACAGAAGAAAACTGTTTTATGTTGATCATTTGTAGACAACCTATGATATTATGGAAAAAATAGTTAGGCTTTTTTAGTCGTGGGAACTCTTTCTACGAACTTATAATAATAATAATAATTATTAGCTATTCCACAATCATCCCAGAAGGGAAAAGGGGGACTTCTCTCATATCACATCTGCAGGTTCAAGGCATATTTATTGTGTCACCTGCAGGTTGTTGCAATAATACAAATAAAAAGTTAACATCACTCCTTTGAAACAGAAATTGGATGACAGATGTGGAAGCAAATATTACGATAATAATTGTTATATAATTCCTTTTTTGTTCTTTCAGCTGATGCAAAATAAGCTTTTTATTTATATGTTTTTATTTTTTCACTATTCCTCTTCAAATAGTTTTCGGATATCAAGAAATCTGAAGCTGAAGATTATATGAAGAGCCAATTCTTTGGCAGGTGAGCGAAGCGGATAACTGCCACTTTTTGGCAGCTAAAAATATTGAAGATAAGTGCGAAATTCGCTTTGCTGCCACAAAATGCGTGCAAAACTTGTTTTGGCAGCTAAGTCAAAACTACTGTACACACAAATGTTGTGATTTTTTATTGAAAGGCAAAAGAACAACAAACACATAGGTACATACAAAATTCCAAAGAAATACATAACACACTTTAATAAAAGAAAAACTGATTGAAATAATTTGTAAATAGTCACACTTTTAAAAAGGAAAATATATAGAAACGTAGTTGAACGCTTCTCCTTAGTTGTGAAATAAAACAAATTGTCCTCATAGTTGAAATCATCAGCGGGGAATCGGCATCTAGAATCATTTTCATTTTCTAATAGCCATATTTATTGAATTCATTTTCCTTACATACTAAACAGCATGGCTTACTGACTACCATCAATTACAATTAATAAACATGTAGCTACTTCGCCACTTACTAAAGTAATACATAAAAGCTGCAAAGTTTTGCTTTGACAACTACCATCAAACAAGTTCTTGGATAGACCTACACTCAAATAGTAGTGCTCCGAAAAAATACAATTATTAAAAACAGAGCGAATCTTATGGATTTGACTTAAAACTAGAAATTAAAGAAAAAACTAAAAACTAGACTATTTACATATATACAAAAAGCAACACATACAACTCACTGATCAGCGATATACACTGTATCAGTGGTGTTGTATGTGTTGTATCGCCTGTGGTAGAATAAAAGGCGATTATCGTCATCAAAAAGTAATCCCTCTTCTTCAAGCAGGGGGATGGCAGCAGGCGGTAGATGTCTTTTGTCTCGCAGCAATTGACCATCGTATCCGCAATTGAGCGACCCTGCAACCAACGCATTGTCCAGGTGCTCGCTCGTTCCAATGAATTTAATGGCCCCTTTCATAAGGAACCTGTCCAGTCTGTCAAAATTGGCTAGACGATAAATAGTTCGACAGGAGGTAGATTTAACTGTGTCATTCCGTATGACATAACGCTTTAAACCTAAACATACCCTAAGCACACTCCTCTCCCATCTGCGCAGCCTCTCCATCTGGTGTGAGGAAATCCCAAACCAAATGGGAAAGGCATACGAGACTACTGGTCGTATTACCTGACGGTACAAAAGAAGTTTTATTTCCTGAGATAAACCTCCATTTCTGTTGAGTAGACTATGGTACGCAAAGAAAATACCCTTAGCTCTCCCCAGAATGTAGTCCACATGTCTGATGAAATCAAGTTTCTGGTTAATGATTACACCCAGATACTTCATGCTGTCGGCTAGACGAATCACATCACCTCCAATTTTTATTACCGGGAAGTAAGATTTAAAATTTGGGTACACGGTACGGGGTTTCCCTTTTATTAATACTGCTGAACATTTATTAGGGTTTACTCGAAGGCCCCACATAGTGAAATATTCATGTAGTTCTTCGAGAAAATCGTTGACTTTCGTAGTCAAAGTACTGGCTCTAGGGCCAGTAAAAGCGATTAAAACGTCATCGGCATAAGCCAGCAGCAAATTTCCAGGGGGCGGATCTGGAATATCGCTGACAAAAATATTGTACAGTAAAGGCCCCAAAATGGAACCTTGGGGTACTCCTGCTAGAACTGGCCTACGGCTCGATAGTTGGTCTCCAACTCTAACCTGAAAGTGACGATCCCGGAGGAAGCTTGCAACTAGCCGGCATAAGCGCTCCCCAAACCCGAATGTTTTGAGTTTGTAAAGCAAGCCATTATGCCAGACAGAATCGAAAGCTTTGGTTAAATCTAAGCTTACAGCAATGGTTCCACACCGACGATCCAGACCTTTCACTACATGAGAGGAAAAGGCCATTAGGGCGTGAGAAGTAGAATGCCCTGCTTTAAATCCGAATTGATTATCTTTGATAACCCGTTTATCCTCGACAATAATCATAAGCTTATCCCTTAGGACCCTTTCAAACAATTTACCGAATGCCGATAAAAGAGAAATTGGTCGATAGCTCCCACAGTATTCCGAATTCGCCCCTTTCAAAATCGGAACCGTAACAGCGTTTTTCCAAGCTCTGGGGAAATAACATAAATTCAGACAATGGTTAAAAAGGATGGTAATAAAGGTAAATATTACCTCACCTGCTTTCTTTAATGCCACGTCTGGTATTTGATCAGGTCCACAAGATTTGCGGGCTCGTCTGCGGGCCAACGCGTTTCCTATTATATCGGGTCTAATAAAACCATTATCAACCCATTGTGCAATGTTGTCTATAACGGTGCCATCTGCCCTGAAAGTGTCGCTGAAAGATTCCCCGGGTGTCTGATCATCCAAACCCTCAACAGCTCTAGAAACAGATTTATTGAGGGAGGGGATGACAAGACCGCCCGAAGACTGCGGCACACCCATCACGTGATCGGCCAAAACTTCCGCTTTGTGACTATCGACAACTATCCGATTGCCGTCTGCATCAACCAGGCATCTAGAATCAAATGATTATGTAATGTAATAAATAAATATGGATATGCCATATTTCAAATATACATAAGTATGTATGTAATTACCAATATTAAATGCGATTTCTTCCTTGTCCAATAAAATAATTCCATTCAACCTTCCGATTCAATTATAAAATGTATTGGGCATTTAAGTTACTAAACACATAATTTCCTTAAGAAAACACAAAACACTGATTTATTCACTCACTTTACCGTCTTGACTCTACAGAGGCAACCAAAACACTGAAGAAAGAAAAAAAATATAATTCATATCATTTCTTCTTTTCTTTTTCGTCTGCTAAGTTGGTTAACAACAACAAAACAAGAAACACACGAGTTTGACGCATACATGCCACCAAAGCCCCCTTCTTCGCTTCTACGTCTTCTATTATACAATACACACAACTCTTTATTATAACACAGCATTCCACAGCCGCGAGAGCACTGTTATTACTCTCGTTGACAAACATCCTCTCTCCACCCAGGAAAAAAATGTTCTAACATAAAAAATATGTTTTACCCAAACATATCAAATGGAGATATGTTACAAAATGTTGCAAACATATATTTGTTTGGACCCAAACATATTATGTTTGGATCCACACATATATTTGTTTGCAACCGGTCCCAAACATATATTTGTTTGGATCCAAACATATTTCTAACATAAATTTTTCTGCGTGTAGAAAGGTGATGGTGACAGTTTCGACACAACAGCTGCCCGATGACGGCTGATCTGATACGGTCAAGTACAGGTCATCGGCGTTTACGCAGTACGGAAAATAGGGTGTATTGCTACAGCCCTCATTTGGCCCTGCAGTCAGTCGGTGTAAACGCAGCCCGAACAATAGGGTGTATTGCTACAGCCCTCATTTGGCCCTGCGGTCTTTTGGCGTAAACGCATCGCGCAGAATAGGGTGTATTGCTACAGCCCTCACTTGAACCTGCGCTTGGTCCAGCCACCACAAGGAGCTATAGCATATTGTTCAGCTTACCAAGGCTCAGACCAACCAAAGTTGCGCACCTTTTCTTCTTCCCAATCACACTTAACTCAACAGACGAACAACACCTCTTTTAATAGGTCTGTTTGGTTACTTTCCCAGCAAGAATTGTCAAGCAAGAACTTCCTCAGAGAGTAAGGAGTTTTTATTCTCTTTTGCAAGAAAATTTTAAAAAGTAAACAGACACCTTCCCAGCGAGCTATCAGCTGACTTGCCAAAACAGAACAATTTGTCCGCCAATGAAGGAACCAAAGGAAGCGAAAATGTTGTATTTTATTAAAAGTATAAAAGAAAATGACCCAAAAAAGGATTTTTTCCACTTCGCTACATAGTACTCCAAAAAAAAAAAAAAAAAAAAAACAATTAGGCTTGCTACTTCCACAATAAAATTGTTTTTAATTTTCACAAACATAAATCACCGGGGGCCACCGTGGTGCAATGGTTAGCACGTCCGCCTTGCACTCAGAAGGTCTGCGGTTCGAATCCCAGGCCAAGCAACATCAAAAATTTTCAACGGTGGCAAAATTCCCCCTCAGTAATTCTGGCGACATTTCCTGAGTATTTAAGCCATGAAAAACTTCTCTACAAGTGGTGTCGTAAGACACGCCGTTCGGACTCGGCAATAAAAAGTAGGTCCCATATCATTGAGCCAATATGAATCGGCGTGCACTCATTGATATGAGAGAAGTCTCCCTTGTGCCATCTGGGATGTTTGTGGAACAATTATTATTAAATCACCGAATAACTAAAAACAGATGATTGATTTTTTTGCAGGAAGAAGAAGAGTTGCAAGTTCTTGCTAGAAGAATATTATCCAGCAACTCTCAGTAAAAGAACTGTCAAACCGTCTCTCTTGATTCGTTCTCTTTGTGTTAACAGACGATTTCCAGCAACAATTTGTGCAAATTGTTGATAATTTTAGGGTAACTAGACAGACCTAATGTTTACATCCATTTGCGCTTGTTGTACCATGAATTGTCGCTCTAGTACTACTATTCCCCGCTAGGGGTACTTCTAATGCATTATGTGCTCATGCTTACTCTATCCGCTAGGTGGAATATTTGACCGTTAATATTTAAAACAAGTATTGTTTAAATTAATTAAATAATTATTGTGAAGCAATAATAAAAATGTTACCAAAAAGAATATTATGACTTTTGGTCGTTACAAATGGGAGGATTATGTCGAAGAAAATCTAGTAAACCGCATTGATGTAGGTCAACCTATAGAAGGGCTTTAGGCTTCAAATGGAATTTAAATTTTTAGATGATACACTGGCTATTCAAAAGAGTAATTTGACCCATGCTAACATACTCATAAGTAGTCTAGTGCACAGCTATGACAAAAAATTATAATATTATAGCACATATACCTACTGGAAACTGTTACTACACAGATGACAGGATGTTAGGTGGGAGAATGGTATTGGAACTTTTCATTAAAAACTCAGAGACTGAAATCTCTCTTCGTTTACCGGATAGTAACACGGTCTTTCAAGATACAACAAGCATTTATAACGGCAAAAAGATAGGTGTTCAAATTCGCTTGTAAATATTCACGCAACACTCAATTTCATCAGTTGCCAGCACCACATGATGGGTCCCATTGTCATGGACGATGAGCTTAATCGATCGCATAAATTACCAAACATCGAGCACTTCTTTGTGCAGGATTTGATGAGCAATTTTGCTCAATTGAAAGAAGCTTTTAATAATAATAATTTCGGTAAATAACGAAATTTGTAGGTAAGTTAACAACCAAAATAAAGTTGTCGCTAAGTACTACCGATAGCAACAGTGTTGTCAATTTATTTTCACTTTTCATTCATAATTTTGGATTTTAATTTTACGGATTTTTGTCGGTAAGCAAAAAATGCGTTGGAGAATTCCACTACAGACGACTGGAGGAGCGACATGTAGTTTCTGCTACACCTCACTCTAGCCTTCCTTTACTTCACTGAGAGGAGTATGACAGCTTTTTTCAGCGGATTCTAAACATATGCAATGCACGCTGGAACCCTTGTGATATTCTAGATTTTCTTATAATTATTATGATGTCCGAAACCCGGAGCAGGTTGCGCAAAATCTGTTCATCCATTTTATATTCATGGGCTGATTATTGGTTCAGTAGTCAATTGTTCTGCGCTGAAGATTTTGAAGAACTATCACTAGCCCTGAATGACAACCCAAAAGCCCTCAAATGATTGAAAATCCGCTGGAAAAAAGATAAATCTCCAATCAGCAATACCAAAGGCAAGCCGTGCTATGAAAGTTATGTAAGACTTGTAGCTTAGCTAAAGGCACGTTTGACAACCCCACTTGTCAACAAAATATACGCTGATGTCTTGTCTTAAATCAAGGGTACGTTAAACTCAAAAGACAACACAAGCAGCTATGGCAGAGACGGTCAAATATACGCTGATCTCTGGTTTTAAAACCAGGTCAAGTTTTATAAACCCAATTGACTCAGACGACAAATCATTTAGAATGCTTCTTCGGAGACCGAAACCACATTTTGCTCAAACCGAGGTCACGTTTCTCAAACCCCACTCGACAGAAATTGCACCAAATACACTTCTATTCTATTCTAGTCATGCATTGAAATCATTTGCTTGCTGTACTCAATACACAATAATTCGCATTCACTTCATTCCAGTTGATCCTTTAGTATTCCAGTTTTCGCCGTTGAAGTCAGGAGACTTCGGTTTCCCGTCCCACACGGAGTCTTCGGTTTCCCGCCCCACACAGGGACTTTTGTTCTTTGTTCCTAGATATACACAGTAGTTTGTATGAGTTCGTAGCTGTAATTAGCGTTGTATAGTAGTCGTTCCAAACAGGACATCAGATCGTTGTCAACCCGCCCCACATCAATCAACACGTTCCCGATCACTACTGAAACGGAGCAGCAACCAGGATCGTCGCTCCCGATCATCGACAACTATCGTTATCAGCCAGCATCGTCAGCACCGATCCCCGTCAACCATCGGCGTTCCCGAACACCCTCGAAACGTCATCACCGAGCGTCGTCACCCGTCGCCGTTCCCGAACAGCTTCAGACGAGTTACCGAACATCACCGAATCGTTGTCAGCCATCGTCGATCCCGAGCGTTACCGAATCGTCCTGTAGCTGAGTTGCCGAACACCCCCGAATCATCGTTATCGATTATAACCGACGCGTAGAATCAGTACAGTTGCCGATTACCTATAAATCGTCAGCAGCCACCGAAGTCGGCAAGCGACTGTCCTATCGCCATTCTCCCCTCTGAAGAAAGAGCAAAGCAATAATATCGCATTTCATTGAAGTAGAATTTACTAGCATTTAAATGAATAAACAACTGAAAAACACTAGTATTTTTATTCATAAGGTTTAGTGGGTCCTTATGGAGCCCCTGGACGCGACTGGAGCTACCCCAGCCGTCGAGAAAACCACGTTACAACAGGTATTTTCATAGTTTTTGCATCACCTTCGAATTACATCAGCTGAAATTCTTCGTCTAGGATTGTTAATGGATGAAAATCTTCCTTGAAAAGTTTTCGAGATAAAATAGGAATTATACCTATATCGTTATGAAGAAAATTTAGGATCCCTTTCTTAGCTTGCTACTATTGCCCTCTTTAAGCGGTCAGTCAGTTATAAATGACAGTTTTTTTAATAGATTTTCGATAACCAAAATGAACACTGTCAAGCAAGCGATATTTGAGTTCAGCTGTCATTCAAACCGGCAATGTGTATCCAGCTTTACCTTGCTGCATTACTGCCAACTTGATAACCATAGGGAAAACTACAATCTTAATGTTGTTTTTATAGCGGTATTTAAGTGAAATTGGGTTAGATTTATTGCTGTGGTTTGTATATTTTAAGTTGTCAGTCTCACTGACAAAACTATCAGCGAACAAATAGTATTTATTAAACGGTAACCAAACCCAGTTTTGGGCCATGCTGACGATTTTTAACAATTTTAAAAATTTTGTTGACGATTTGACAATTTTTTTGACGATTTCCGACCAAACACTGTCGGTAACGCTGTTTACAGCCCCACATGACTCTACAACCGCCCACAGACGACTGTATCGATTATCTCCACTTTACATCCCTTTATACCAATGGTGGGCAAATTGCGAGAGACTCATGTATTTTTTACACTTTTGTGTATGATGCCGAGCATTTCTGCCCAACAGTGTTTTATACCTGATGTTGACTGGCCGTCGTTTGATTCATCGGCGTAATAAATATTAGTGTAGCTATTTGACAATATATGTCTTCCCTGACTATTTTCCAAGTTTATTTTGCTATTATTTTTGTTGTACTATCTCTCTCTTACATCTGTTTTGATCATTTAGTTTTAGCTTAAATGTTTTCCTGCATAGTGACGTCATACATTAGTATCCCTCTATTCTTTCTCTCTCTCTCTCGTGTTTATTACTATGTCCCATTTGTTGTTTAGGTTTATGTGTAGAATAGTATATGCATCAGCGAGTGAGTATAAACATAGGAGAGTAGCAGGTGGCTGAACTGAGTTGTAATTCAGACCGCAAATTAAAACCGTCAGTCAAATAAATTAATTACCCAGCTAACATTTTTTTCCGAATTCGTTTCGAATTTGGACAGAATTTCTGAAAAAATATCCGATTCTGATGCCGAATTCGTACCGAATTCGGTACGAAAATAGGGTGTATTGCTACAGCCCTCATTTGGCCCTGCAGTCAGTCGGTGTAAACGCAGCCCGAACAATAGGGTGTATTGCTACAGCCCTCATTTGGCCCTGCGGTCTTTTGGCGTAAACGCATCGCGCAGAATAGGGTGTATTGCTACAGCCCTCACTTGAACCTGCGCTTGGTCCAGCCACCACAAGGAGCTATAGCATATTGTTCAGCTTACCAAGGCTCAGACCAACCAAAGTTGCGCACCTTTTCTTCTTCCCAATCACACTTAACTCAACAGACGAACAACACCTCTTTTAATAGGTCTGTTTGGTTACTTTCCCAGCAAGAATTGTCAAGCAAGAACTTCCTCAGAGAATAAGGAGTTTTTATTCTCTTTTGCAAGAAAATTTTAAAAAGTAAACAGACACCTTCCCAGCGAGCTATCAGCTGACTTGCCAAAACAGAACAATTTGTCCGCCAATGAAGGAACCAAAGGAAGCGAAAATGTTGTATTTTATTAAAAGTATAAAAGAAAATGACCCAAAAAAGGATTTTTTCCACTTCGCTACATAGTACTCCAAAAAAAAAAAAAAAAAAAAAAAAACAATTAGGCTTGCTACTTCCACAATAAAATTGTTTTTAATTTTCACAAACATAAATCACCGGGGGCCACCGTGGTGCAATGGTTAGCACGTCCGCCTTGCACTCAGAAGGTCTGCGGTTCGAATCCCAGGCCAAGCAACATCAAAAATTTTCAACGGTGGCAAAATTCCCCCTCAGTAATTCTGGCGACATTTCCTGAGTATTTAAGCCATGAAAAACTTCTCTACAAGTGGTGTCGTAAGACACGCCGTTCGGACTCGGCAATAAAAAGTAGGTCCCATATCATTGAGCCAATATGAATCGGCGTGCACTCATTGATATGAGAGAAGTCTCCCTTGTGCCATCTGGGATGTTTGTGGAACAATTATTATTAAATCACCGAATAACTAAAAACAGACGATTGATTTTTTTGCAGGAAGAAGAAGAGTTGCAAGTTCTTGCTAGAAGAATATTATCCAGCAACTCTCAGTAAAAGAACTGTCAAACCGTCTCTCTTGATTCGTTCTCTTTGTGTTAACAGACGATTTCCAGCAACAATTTGTGCAAATTGTTGATAATTTTAGGGTAACTAGACAGACCTAATGTTTACATCCATTTGCGCTTGTTGTACCATGAATTGTCGCTCTAGTACTACTATTCCCCGCTAGGGGTACTTCTAATGCATTATGTGCTCATGCTTACTCTATCCGCTAGGTGGAATATTTGACCGTTAATATTTAAAACAAGTATTGTTTAAATTAATTAAATAATTATTGTGAAGCAATAATAAAAATGTTACCAAAAAGAATATTATGACTTTTGGTCGTTACAAATGGGAGGATTATGTCGAAGAAAATCTAGTAAACCGCATTGATGTAGGTCAACCTATAGAAGGGCTTTAGGCTTCAAATGGAATTTAAATTTTTAGATGATACACTGGCTATTCAAAAGAGTAATTTGACCCATGCTAACATACTCATAAGTAGTCTAGTGCACAGCTATGACTAAAAATTATAATATTATAGCACATATACCTACTGGAAACTGTTACTACACAGATGACGGGATGTTAGGTGGGAGAATGGTATTGGAACTTTTCATTAAAAACTCAGAGACTGAAATCTCTCTTCGTTTACCGGATAGTAGAACGGTCTTTCAAGATACAACAAGCATTTATAACGGCAAAAAGATATGTGTTGAAATTCGCATGTAAATATTCACGCAACACTCAATTTTATCAGTTGCCAGCACCACATGATGGATTGCATTGTCATGGACGATGAGCTTAATCGATCGCATAAATTACCAAACATCGAGCACTTCTTTGTGCAGGATTTGATGAGCAATTTTGCTCAATTGAAAGAAGCTATCAATAATAATAATTTCGCTAAATAACGAAATTTGTCGGTAAGTTAACAACCAAAATAAAGTTGTCGCTAAGTACTACCGATAGCAACAGTGTTGTCAATTTTTTTCACTTTTCATTCATAATTTTGGATTTTAATTTTACGGATTTTTGTCGGTAAGCAAAAAATGCGTTGGAGAATCCCACTACAGACGACTGGAGGAGCGACATGTAGTTTCTCCTACACCTCACTCTAGCCTTCCTTCACTTCACTGAGAGGAGTGTGACAGCTTTTTTCAGCGGATCCTAAACATATGCAATGCACGCTGGAACCCTTGTGATATTCTAGATTTTCTTATAATTATTATGATGTCAGAAACCCGGAGCAGGTTGCGCAAAATCTGTTCATCCATTTTATATTCATGGGCTGATTATTGGTTCAGTAGTAGTAGTCAATTGTTCTGCGCTGAAGATTTTGAAGAACTATCACTAGCCCTGAATGACAACCCAAAAGCCCTCAAATGATTGAAAATCCGCTGGAAAAAAGATAAATCTCCAATCAGCAATACCAGAGGCAAGCCGTGCTATGAAAGTTATGTAAGACTTGTAGCTTAGCTAAAGGCACGTTTGACAACCCTACTTGTCAACAAAATATACGCTGATGTCTTGTCTTAAATCAAGGGTACGTTAAACTCAAAAGACAACACAAGCAGCTATGGCAGAGACGGTCAAATATACGCTGATCTCTGGTTTTAAAACCAGGTCAAGTTTTATAAACCCAATTGACTTAGACGACAATACATTTAGAATGCTTCTTCGAAGACCGAAACCACATTCTGCTCAAACCGAGGTCACGTTTCTCAAACCCCACTCGACAGAAATTGCACCAAATACACTTCTATTCTATTCTAGCCATGCATTGAAATCATTTGCTTGCTGTACTCAATACACAATAATTCGCATTCGCTTCATTCCAGTTGATCCTTTAGCATTCCAGTTTTCGCCGTTGAAGTCAGCTTGCTACTGCTGGGGGCTTGCTATCCACCAAGGCATTCCTGGGTGGCGTGTTGCGTTGGCAAATTTTGGAAGGGACTACCCATTGTGGCTGTCCCATTAATAAATTGCACACAGTGAATTCTGTTTACTGTCCCCCACAGAAACTTCGGTTTCCTGTTCCACACAGAGACTTCGGTTTTCTGTCGCACACGGAGGCTTCGGTTTCCAGTCCCACACGGAGACTTCGGTTTCCCGTTCCACACGGAGACTTCGGTTTCCCGTCCCACACGGAGACTTCGGTTTCCCGCCCCACACGGAGACTTCGGTTTCCCGTCCCACACAGGACTTTGGTTCTTTGTTCCTAGATATACACAGTAGTTTGTATGAGTTCGTAGCTGTAATTAGCGTTCTATAGTAGTCGTTCCAAACAGGACATCAGATCGTCGTCAACCCGCCCGACATCAATCAACATCGACAACTATCGTTATCAGCCAGCATCGTCAGCACCGATCCTCGTCAACCATTGGCGTTCCCGAACACCCTCGAACCGTCATCACCGAGCGTCGTCACCCGTCGCCGTTCCCGAACAGCTTCAGACGAGTTACCGAACATCACCGAATCGTTGTCAGCCATCGTCGATCCCGAGCGTCACCGAATCGTCCTGTAGCTGAGTTGCCAAACACCCCCGAATCATCGTCATCGATTATAACCGACGCGTAGAATCAGTACAGTTCCCGATTACCTTTAAATCGTCAGCAGCCACCGAAGTCGGCAAGCGTCTGTCCTATCGCCATTCTCCCCTCTGAAGAAAGAGCAAAGCAATAATATCGCATTTCATTGAAGTAGAATTTACTAGCATTTAAATCAATAAACAACTGAAAAACACTAGTCTTTTTATTCATAAGGTTTAGTGGGTCCTTATGGAGCCCCAGGACGCGACTGGAGCTACCCCAGCCGTCGAGAAAACCACGTTACAACAGGTATTTTCATAGTCTTTGCATCACCTTCGAATCAGCTGAAATTCTTCGTCTAGGATTGTTAATGGATGAAAATCTTCCTTGAAAAATTTTCGAGATAAAATAGGAATTATACCTATATCGTTATGAAGAAAATTTAGGATCCCAGCTTTCTTAGCTTGCTACTATTGCCCTATTTAAGCGGTCAGTCAGTTATAAATGACAGTTTTTTTAATAGATTTTCGATAACCAAAATGGATGGTCACAATGTCAAGCAAGCGATATTTGAGTTTAGCTATCATTCAAAACTGGCAATGTGTATCCAGCTTTACCTTGCTGCATTACTGCCAACTTGATAACCATAGGGAAAACTATAATCTTAACGCTGTTTTTATGGGGTTAGATTTATTGCTGTGGTTTGTATATTTTAAGTTGTCAGTCTTACTGACAAAACTATCAGCGAAAAAATAGTATTAATTAAACGGTAACCAAACCCAGTTTTGGGCTATGCTGACGATTTTTAACGATTTTAAAAATTTTGTTTTTTTTGACGATTTCCGACCAAACACTGTCGGTAACGCTGTTTACAGCCCCACTTGACTCTACAACCGCCCACAGAAGACTGTCTCGATTATGTCTACATCACATCCCTTTATACCTGGTGATGACTGGTCGTCGTTTGATTTAATTCTCATCGGTGCAATAAATATTAGGGTAGCTATTTGACAATAGGTGTGTTCCTCCACTATTTTCCAAGTTCATTTTGCTATTGTTTTTGTTGTACTATCTCTCTTACATCTGTTTTGATCATTCAGTTCTATTATAATTGTTTTCCTGCATTGTGACGTCATACATTACTATCCCTCTATTCTTTCTCTCTCTCTCTCTCTCTCTCTCTCTCTCTGTCTCTCTCGTGTTTATTACTATATCCCATTTGTTGTTTAGATTTATGTGTAGAAAAGTATATGCACCAGATAGCGAGTATAAATATAGGAAAGTAGCAGGTGGGTGAGTTGAGTTGTAATTCAGACCGCGAATTAAAACCATCAGCCAAGTTAATTAATTAGGAACATAAGTGGACTGAAGCTTGCGCACACAGTAAAGCCTTGTGTGAATAACGTTAATAAAGCATTGTTGAATTGTAATCTAAAGGACCCCTTGGTTTTTTGGTACGAATCGTATTGGAGAATAAAACACGTTAAAACAAGTTAAAACTAATTCTGTGACAATATTTTGTTATTTTAGTTTAAGCATTTAGCATTAATGTTGGAAATATTTTGTTTGTTGCATAATGCAATTATGGGGAATACTTAAAAAGTTCCATGAAATGGATTTTCAATGCTTGTAAGGAGGTAAACAATAGTATTTCCTTTCTTTTACAAATTAAACATTTGTTTCTTGTGTACTTACCTTGTGCTGAGGTACATGTCGTCAGTTGCGGCGAATAACGATCTGTTAATCGTTTAATGACATCGATTTGTTCTAAAGTTAATTGTACTGCATCTCGATGTTGAGCCTCGCAGGGCACATATGCGGCCCAAAACTGTAAAAAGAAAAACAAAAGCAATGAAACCATTACAATTTTAATTTAATCATCATTTACAAAATACATATGAAGAAATAAACTTTTTTAAGGGTCATAATATTTTTTAAAACAAAATAAATTTTCATTTACGTTTATGAATTTATTTTCATGAGCTCTTCAACATATCCCAACCATTTCACGAATATCCTTTTAGCTAAGAAATATTAAAACGTATTGGCCATTGTCGTTTTTTTAACTGCTCATTTTATGTCTCCCTTTCACACACGCATTACTAACGACGACATTGATATGCATACATGATGGGCCATAAAAACTGAAATTTCCGAGAATTGTGAAGAGAGGAGCATCGTCATTGCGTTTCAATCAAATATTCATATCTCTTGTTCGGGCGCCACCTGTTAACAACGAACACGCACAATTTTATGATGATGTTTTAACACTTTTACACCATCAATGGATCATAAAATTAATACACATACATACATATTGTTGGGTGAAATCAAGAAGATAGAGCAGAGAAAAAAAGAATTGAATCATAAATAAATTCTCCATATTCGATTTGTTGGGCCGTGAGATACAATGAAACTTCCTAGGTCCAATCAAAGCGTGTACAATGGTCAGCATGTCATGCAAAAGTTCATTAGCTCGAAAACACGCTTCATTTAGTAAGGCACAAAAAAGAATAAAACTGCGAAATTTTCAGGGCAATCATGAATATATATTTCCATCGAAATTTTGCGCACGGAAAAAAATTTCAAAATGTGAAATTCTTTTAAAATCAATATTTTAAGACGTTGAAAACTACTAGAATCAGTTAATTATGGAATATTCTATATTCAAAAGTATCCTATTTTTGGACATAAATATGGAAATAAAAATTGTGAAATTGGGGAAAGGGAACAAATTCCGCACGGAATTTTTTTCGTGATTGCCCTGATTAAAGGACGCTGAAATTTAAGGGAGATTGGTTTCTTGTTTGCAGGCTGGTCAAGTTCGATGATGGGCTATATCGCTCCACGTTTTGGTATAGCACCCATATATCGGTACTCCTCATTTACTTTATTTTGACGCATTCAGCTATATTTTAAGACCGAAATGGCCATCATTTGACATTTAAGGTCCTTGTGACCTCAAAAATTTATTCCAAAAATTTTGGACATTGGTCCATGTTTTGGTATTGCTCCCATATAACGGTACCTCCCGATTTTCGGTATTTTTTAGCTACAATTTTAAACCGAATTAGCTATAGTTTGACATTTTAAGTTTTCAGTGGTCGCGAAAGTTCTTAACCAAAAATAGCCAACATAGGACCATGTTTTGGTATAGCCCCCATATAACGATACCTTCCGATTTTCGGTATTTTGAGGATTTTAGCTACAATTTTTAACCGAATTAGCTATAGTTAGAAATTTTTAGTTCTCAGTGGTTGCGAAAGTTCTCCACCAAAAAATCGTCAACATGAGTCTATGTTTTGGTATAGCCCCCATATAACGGTACCTCCCGGTATTTTGCGGATTTTAGCTGCACTTATGGAACTAACTACCTGCAACACTTGACACTTGAGGTTCCTAGTCGCCACAAAATATCTCCACTAAAAACTGTCGACGTAGGTCCATATTTTGGTATAGCCCCCATATAACGGTACTTCCCGATATTCGGTATTTTGAGAATGTTGGCTACATTTTTGCACCGAACTCCATAAAAGGTTCTCAACGGTCACTAAACATCTCCACCAAAAATCGTCATCGTAGGTCTCTGTTTTGGTATAGCCCCCATATAACGGTACCTCCCGATTTTTTTCTTTTGCGGATTTTAGCTACATCTTTGGACAGAACTACCCGTAATTTCACATTTGAGGTTCCCAAGGGTCACAAAACATATCTACAAAAAAGTCAACATAGGTCCATGTTTTGGTATACCCCCATATAATTTTACCTTCCGATTTTCGGTATTTTGCGGATTTTAGCTACATTTTTTTACCCAACTAGCGGTAATTTTATCATTTGAGGTTCCCAGTGGTCACAGAACTTCTCTACCAGAAATTGTCAACACAGATCGATTTTTTGTTATATCTCGCATATAACGGTGTTTTGAGGATTTTAGATACAATTTTTAACCGAACTAGTCGTAATTTGCCATTTGAGCCCCATTTGTTGACCGAACTATCTGTAATTTTACATTCGAGTTTCCTAGTGTTCACAAAACTTATCCACGAAAAAACCTCAAAATAGGTCCAAACTTTGATATAGCCCATTTAAAGGAGCCGTCCGATTGAAGACATTTTTTTGATAACTTTTCTAACGGTATCTGGGTATGCGTGATCACAAAATATTTTAACCTAAAATTGTGGACAGGAAACAAAACTAACTAATACTTTATGGTGGAGGGTATATAAAGTTCGTCCCGGTCGAATTTAACGCTTTTTTACTTGTTTAGATTAGATAATTTAGGCATTGGTGTATCCGAGGTCGAAAATTTTTTTAAATAAAAAATTTTGCTGTCCACAGTTTTAGATTCAACAATTATTTCATTTTAGTTAAGAATATTTTATTGTGGACGGTATAAAACGACTTTTTACTTGATGACATATTACACAGGAAGTGTCCTTCGCATCCTTCTACTTTTCAACTCAAATGTTTTTCGGGATACCTCTCCTTGTTATAAAGTTGTAAAAATGAACTGGACTATAAAATAAAACGTAAAATATAAAAAAGACATGAAAAGATCATGCTTCCCCAAAATCATGTAAACGTTATATGCACAAAAAAATAATAAAAAAAATCGAATAGCCAATTAAGCTAATATGGAGCAGATGCTCAAAAAACAGCTTAAATCCACCAACAAATTTCACATGCGCCACAAATAGAGTTGCAGTAATTTTGCAATTTGACCAGGCCATTGTCTGCTACATTAGAATATACAAACGAGTGACGTGACTCTGAAACTAGACCAAGAAAAAGAAAAAAACCCATGCATGCTTGTAACTCATAGCCAAGGAAAACTGTGCAAATCTTCAAATAAGGAAACATGAACAAGCAATCGCTGTTACAAGGATTTAGTTTAGCAAAAAAGTAACACAAAATGAATAAATGAAGGATTTTCCCTGCAAGTTTGTGGAGAAAATTGTTTGGTGATTTAAAGTAATTTTCCAAAGATTTGAACTGCATTCAAAGAATTTTGTAAAAGTTTGCAGCAAAAGCAAAAGGAATGTTCGACCCTCTCAACCACTACAAAACATAGATGGTCACAACTTGGTGAATGTTTTGTTCCCCCTTTTAAGTAATTTTGGTGGATATGCTGGTTCAGTATGTGAGCACACATGTATGTACATTAGGTATATAACTTTTTGCACTTTTTTGCAAATATCAAAAATACCACCACATTGCCGTGTAGAGCATGAAAAACTATTATGAAATACGGTGTAAATTTTTCTCTATCGCGAAAAAAGTTTCCGCACCAAATGCATTGAAGTTCAGTAATGCATTTTTTAATTTTAGCTGTTATGACGACATATTTGCTTTAAATTAAAATTTTTATTTTTTTGTAATCTAATTTAAAATCATTATCAAAGCGTTCTGGACCAATTTGTTCTCAAATCGCGCCATTTCGGAGCATTTTAGGAATTTTTGACACATTTACAATTTTTGTTTTTTATTTATAAACTCGCGAATTTTATGTTTATATTTATTGTACCTATTGGACAAGAGAATATGGTGTCATTTGCAACAAATTCGCGAAAGTTACAGACAGTTTTTAATGACTTTGCCTGTGAGAATTGTATTTTTTTCTATGAATATTTATTCAAACAAAGCAAATTTAAAATTATAAGTAGAAAAAATATCAAAAGGGTTTTAGTAATTACAGTCGGCGCGGAAACTTTTTTCATCGAATCGATCTTAGAAACGTGTTTTCATTATTAGGACAAAATTCCCCACGTGGTACAGGTGTTGTATTTTTGTAAAAAACATAAACGATTCTCACAGGCAAAGTCGTTTCCTTTCGCGACTTCGTTGCAAATGACCCCATATTCTTTTGTCCGGTAGGTACAAAAAATATAAACATAAAATTCACGAGTTTATAAAGAAAAAGCAAAAATTTAATAGTATCAAAAGTTCTTAATATGCTCCGAAATGGCGCGAGTTGAGAACAAATTGGTCCAGAATGCTTTGATAAAGATTTTAAATTAGATTACAAAAAAATAAAAATTTTAATTAAAAGCAAATATCTTGCCATAACAGCTAAAATTAAAAAATGCATTACTGAACTTCAATGCATTTGGTGCGGAAACTTTTTTCGCGATAGAGAAAAATTGACGCCGTATTACATAATAGTTTTCCATGCTCTACACGGCTATGTGGTGTTTTTTTTTTTGGTTATAGCCCTAATGTACATGTTTACATAGTTGTTGTCGTCACAGAATGTTGCACATTACCCCCTCTTCGACATGGACATGTCCAGATTTTGTTTGTTTATTCGATAGTTATACGCTACCATGCCAAACGGAAAGTATATCGATTGTGTCATTCCGTTGTCAACATTTCCACATATATACTGTAAATTCTTGAGCATTGAAAGGTTTTTTATACCCTCCACCATAGGATGGGGGTATATTAAGTTTGTCATTCCGTGTGTAACTACTCGAAATAATCATTGTAGACCCCACAAACTATATATATTCTTGATCAGCGTGCAATTCTACATCGATATAGCCATCTGTCCATCTGTGGAAATCACTCTAGCTTCCGAACGGATTGAAGTAAGTGGATGAAATTTTGGTAAACTCTATTATATGTATGTAGTGACGCGTCGTCGTTTTAAGGAAATTTTAGGATATTTGTCCCCTTTGACCACTGAATTGGTATTTGGTATTTTGTGTAATTTGGTATTTTGTGTCTCCAGAGGTTAAAAACTATTTCTACCAAATTTTGTTTATATAGGTCCACGTTTTGGTATAGCCCCCATATAAGGCCGCGTCAGGTACGCGTCATTTTAAGATATTTTGAATGTATTAGTCCCATTTGACCACAGAGTCCGTTGTAACTTTGCATATTGGGTCTCCAGAGGTTAAAAACTATTTCTACCAAATTTTGTTTATATAGGTCCACGTTTTGGTATAGCCCCCATATAAGGACGCGTCAGGTACGCGTAATTTTAAGATATTTTGAATGTATTAGTCCCATTTGACTACAGAGTCCGTTGTAACTTTGCATATTGCGTTTCAAGAGGCTAAGAAATATATCTACCATAAAATGTTTACATAGGTCCACGTTTTCGTATAGCCCCCATATAACGCCCCATATATAGTACGCGTCATTTTAAGATATTTTGAATGTATTATTCCCATTTGAGCACCGAATTGGTGGTAATTTGGCATTTTGTGTCTCCAGATGCTAAAAAACACTTCTACCAAAGTTTGTTTATATAGGTCCACGTTTTGGTAGAGCCCCCATATAACGCCCCATATATAGTACGCGTCACTTTAAGATATTTTGAATGTATTAGTCCATTTGACCACAGAATCGGTTGTAAGTTTGTATTTTGTGTTTCCAAAGGCTAAGAAATATTTCTACCATAAAATGTTTATATAGGTCAAGGTTTTGATATAGACCCCATAGGACGATATCTCCCGATTTTCGGTATTTTGGAGGTTTTAGCCTCATTATCGCAGCGAAATGGCTGAAATTTGGTATTTAGTCTTCGTTGGGTGTATAAAACTTGCCCCGGAAATTTGTAGGTATAGGTTCACGCCTTCATATAGCCCCCATAGGACGGTATCTCCCGATTTTCGGTATTTTGAAGGTAGCGGCCTCAATATTCCACCCAAATGGCTGAAATTTGGTGGTTAGTCTTCACTTGATGTATAAAACATCCCATATGAAATTTGTCGGTATAGGCCACACGCCCTCATATAGTCCCCATAGGACGATATCTCCCAATTTTCGGTATTTTTGAAGGTTATAGCTATATTATACTACCAGTTTTGAAGGGTTTAGCCTCATTATAACACCGAAATGGCTAAAATTTGGTACATAGTCTTCGTTGGGGGTATTAAACTTTCCACCTGAAATTAGTCGGCAAGGTCAACGTCTTCATATAGCTCCCATAGAACGGCACCGCCCGATTTTCGTTATTTTAAAGGTTTTAACCTCATTATTCCACCGAAGTGGCTGAAATTTGGTATTTAGTCTTTTTCCGGGCTACAGAAATTTCCGTCAGAAATTTGTCGGTATACGGTTAACGGTACAGGTTAACGTTTTATACAGCCTCCATAGAACGGCGCTCCCGATGTTGTTAACTATCCAAATCCAGAATATCCACGTTGAGGTCTAGTGGGTTTTTCCCAATTTTATGTATTTCGCTCAATTCGGAAAATGGTAAATATTGGTCCATGTATTGGAAAGAACAAAAATGTCGCCCATATTAACTGTTAACTGAAGGGAGTATTATCAGTTGAGATATACGTACTACTCCTGCAATAAAAGGAAGAGTTAAGTACTTTCATAAACGAAATAAAACTAATTGTTCCTATTCACTTCAATACAGTTCGTGGTGGAGGGTATAAAAAGTTCGGCCCGGCCGAACTTAAAGCTTTTCTTACTTGTTTTTTATTAAAATGTATTGTTACGAATGTAACTGGTAGATTTATTTCCGTTTATTTAAAAGTTCTAATTGGAACGTAAATTTTTATTAGCTAGTTTATTTATTTATTTAGTCTTAGAAGAGTATTCCTTACAGACTAAAAAATCATATTTACCAACTGCAAATATTATAATATTCAAGTATTCAAAAGTTGTATTAAAATATTTTTAAAATTAAAATAAGGCAACTGATTATTTGGCAAAGAACTTAAATAATTTAAAGCCCGAGTTAAAGGTGCATTTTATATATAGTTCCTTTGATGCAATTCAACATGGAAAGTAGTTCTATGCCTTAGAGAAAGTCTACCTGGGATTTTACTTAAAAGTTCTGGGCAATCTACAAAACCATTTATCAAATCATATACAAATAACATCGATTGTAATTTGCTTCTCATTTATAATGTAATCTTCCGACCTCGGTTCCATGTGATGTAGATTAAGCAATTACTTTATTTGATTTGGTTTTACAACAAAAACTTCTGAATGGAATTTTCCACAGTTATGAATTTGTCGCTCAGATTCAGTTTAAATTATTTGTTTTGTTATTGTTTTGTTGTACTCTCTTTCATGTTTGTTTGTTTTGGCAGTGACGTAATTACCCAACAAACAAAATGTCGGATGTCCGACATATCGGAACAATTTCGGAAGCAAAATCGTTCAGATTTTGTATCGATTTCTATACGATTTATCGTAGGGGAATTCGTTCAGATTTCGGAGAAAATGTCGTTACGAATTCGAATCGATATGTCGGAAACAAATTTCCCTTCGCACAACAACCACCTTTTGTGTATATCTAACAAGCAACATTTTAGTTTGTTGTCGAAAAACAAAATGGTTGGTTATAAAATTCGCATATACATTTATTAAATATTTTAAATATAAATGCAACATATAATAATTCAAGCTAGTGCTAATAGACTTAACATATTCGTACACAAAGTTTACATTGTTCTACTATAACTACAAAATGATAACAACAGTGAAAACCATTAGATATCCTTGAAATTATAATCTTCCAATAAAAAACATAACAATGAAAATTTATCAATAAAAAAGAGGCATCAGAGAAAAATTTTTTCCTTCGATAATGATACGAAATTATTCCAAAATCGTTCAGAAATCTTAAGAAAGTTCGGAAGGTACCTCAGATTTTCATACGACATTATTCCGAAATCGTTCAGAAATCTGTACGAAAATTCGGAGGAAAAAATTCGCATTCCGAATTTCCCAAGGATTTTCTTCCGATTTCGTTCCGAATTCTGGCCGAAATCGATCCAATTACGCTCCGACATTCCGTTACGAAATTATGTCAACAACTTCATACAACTTTCGTTAAGATATCGTTACGATTTCGGATCAGATATCGGACGTAACGTTGAATTTTGTTCCGATTTCGTTACGATATCGGTACGATTGGCTGGGTACTGTTCTTTCGATTCTCTTGTATTTGTCGCCTTTTCGCCTGTGTATGTATGTGTGCTTAGAATATTTGGTGTATTAGTAGTGGTAAGACAGCAATGGAAAATCAGAAATAAAGAGACAATGCGTGTGGTTTATTTTTACGCTACCGTAAAGAAGCGAGCACCAATGGCCTAGTGCGAATAATTCGAATTTAAAATGGAATAATTCGAATTTCAAATGGAATAATTCGAATTACAAATGGAATAATTCGAATTACAAATGGAATAATTCGAATTACAAATAGAATAATTCGAATTACTAATGGAATAATTCGAATTATAAATGAAATAATTCGAATTACAATTGGAATTCTCTAATTATAAATAAAATGTTACGAATTGAAAATAGAATAATCGATTTACAAATGAACTGGAATGTTTCGAATTACATGTGAAAAATGTGTAGTAATTAAAGTCGGTTGTGAATAAGTGTAATAAAGTAAATAAAACTTTAGAGAATCGTAATCTAAAACGAACACTGTCGGGAAATAAAACAATGTCTACACGGGATTGAGTTAAATCTAATTCCGTAACAGTATTTATTTCAAATATACTAAAATATCTTACAACATATTTGTCAATTGTGAAAAAAAATCTTAACAAAACTAAATAAAGTTTATTTTTAATGAATAGGGGAGGGTGAAAATTTAACTTAAAAAAATTTTTTGGGACCTGGAGTTACATAGTTATATAGCAATAAATTTTCAAAAATTTTTATTTTTCTAGTGTTTTTTAGTGTAATATATTTGGGAACCCCAAATACCTAATTACACTTAATTTGGTCTGAAAATGTAGCTTAAATACACCAAAACACTGAAAATCGGGAGGTATCTAAAAAGAGGCCTTGACCCAAATGTAGACCTATGTCCACAATTTTTGGTGGATATTTTTAGTGATCACTAGGAACTCTATGTACCAAATTACAACTAATTTTGAAGGAAAATGTGGCTTAAATCCTCAAAATACCGAAAATCGGGAAGTACCGTTATATTGGTACTATACGAAAATATTAGCCGTTTATTTCTTTTCAATGAACTCTAGGTAGAGGAAGCCTGTCGATTGTGGCAGGGATGCTCACGGCAATCAATCAAAGACAGATACTGCATCCTCAAAATCTTGTTGTGCTGATACATCGGTGAAGTCGTCGCCACATCATGAAGATGGTCCACTGGTGTAATGAGGACACAATCTCTTACAGTCCTCAGGGACCTTCCAATACGTAGCGACCATTTGCATACTACACTGCCGCCGCATTGCTTACCACATACTGGTTTATTATTTTAAAAGAGTTCTGACGGTCAGTGACTTGAGTAACATGTTCCTACTACTGACCTTGTCGCAAATAGCAGTTGCTTGCTCGGAGGACTTACATATGTAATTAAGCTATCGAATGTTACACCCAATACCTTCGGTAGTTCTTAGTGGTAGGAACCAGAACACAATCCATCAATATATTCAGAGGAGCCTCATTTTAGCTGTCCAGGTAATGACCCGCGTGAGGACAAAAATCGTTCCTCATCTTCGCCCACACATGATTCTGTAAGGCAATAAATAATTGTTCCACAAACATCCCAGACGGGACAGGGTAGACTTCTCTCATAACAATGAGTGCACCCCGATTCATATTAGCTCAATGATATGGGACCTACTGTTTATCGCCGAGTCCGAAGGGCGTGTCCTTCGACACCACTTTATAGAGAAGTTTTACATGGCTGAAATACTCAGGAAATGTCGCCAACATTACTGAGGGGTATTTTGCCACCGTTGAAAATTTTGATGTTGCCTTACCGGGGAATCGGACCCACGACCTTCTGCGTTCAAGGCGGGTGTGGATACCATTGCACCACGGTGGTACCCAAGGCAATACCGACACTATAAAAGGTAGAGAGAAATGAATTTGGAAAACTGTTTTAAAGGTAATGCAATCAAGTCAAGTGAACAAGAACAACCATCAGAGTCGCCAACATCGCCGTGCCCTGCGTCAACATCAAGAAAGCTCCACCCCAGCACAAGCAGCGAAGACACCCAGATGATTACGCCTACGCCCAACTCCAAATCGGAAAGCCTCCCCACCACGATCGAGCCAAAGCAGTGAGCGAGATTACGCTACCCCAGCGTAGGATAATCCTTATAATAAACATTGTGAACACGCCTAAACGTCCTCAATAAAGAAATTAAGACACAATTTGTACAGCCGACCTTATCGTTTCACTCTTAGTCACTACAAATATAAATTTTCCGCGACGAGCGAGCCTATCCCAGCCATTCTATTTAACGATTGATATTTTCCCACTCCATTTCCATTTTACGAGTCTTTAACTTCTTATTTGTGAATCCTACAACCGACTGGGGTCCACATAAATAGCACAAATGGGGAGCCCTGTTTTCGAACAGCTTGGCTTTGTTGCCGTGGTTAGATGTGCTGTTGTGGTACTGTGTATTTTCCGAAATCCATGCTAATATTGGGCAACTGGGAAACAGCTATTCATAATGTAGTACTGCTTCAGTTGCTCTAGCTATGTACTTTTTTCGCTCATGCTTGGCTACTAGCCTTTTGCGGTTCTCTGACCCTATGGTCTTCGGGTCATCACGCTCACTTCCTATTCCCGTCGTTTCTTTTAGGAAATTCGGACTAATTTCGGATATTCGACCATCTGGTATGTAGCGAGCGGCTGCAGCTGCGATGATGTTCCAGACAATTGTCTCACCTTCCCACGGATCCTCCGGTAACTTGGGCAGCGGTGATTGATAAATTCTCTAAACTCTTGCCAATCAGCTTTCACCGTACAAAATGTTGGGCTATCAATACCAGCTTTAAATACACTTATCGAGTTTTTGAAGAAGGTCCTCAAAAGGCAATACAGAGAGGTAAATCTTCACTTGACGTAAGATAAATGAGCATAGAGAAATTCTATTTTGTATCATGGTAAAGTCATTCGTTTTCAATCTCTTAATTTGCCACCATAATGTAGGTGCTAATTACTGTTACATAATTTTGTTCATATGTGTAGATCTTCTTCTTCCTGGAGTTGAACTTGTGAGAAACATGAGCTTACATATTCTGCACAAATTATATTTATTACAGATTTTTAGTTTTATCCAAATTTGTTTAAAATTTGAAGTAGTGATGAAAGGGTATCGCATGGCTTACCACTCCGAATAAAAACTTTTTATTTTCCTGTGTTTTTTTCTCTCTCTTGGAGAGCTTGTTTCCATGAAAGTACAGAACAGCGTCTGTTGAATTTTTAACCCCACCTCACATACATATGTATTTGAAAAATCCCATTTGGATGGAAGCAACGAAAACAAGTTAACACTATTTCCGGTATGTTGACGACGACGAAGCTGAAGTTCCAAAACAAAACATTGCCTAGCTATAAATCGTACATCAAATGTTCGGTGGGGGGGTCATGCCAATGGTAAGGACAAATACTTTAGGTCAACTCTGACGTTTTCTCAGTATTCCACTGGCAAACAAAAAGTTAGCAAAATGTTTGCAATTCCAAAATCAAATATGACCATCACCACCAAATGCCTGTTGTTGGTTGGCTGGTTGGATGTAGTATTGGAATTTGTAACCGTGCCTCTGTTCGTTTTTTCGATTTTTATAGTTTTTGTTCCAGTCGTGTGCACAATACTCACGTGATAGCAATAACTAAAAGTGCAAATATCTTGTTAAAAATATTGGTGAAATATATTTTCTTAAATCAAATTGCTATGGCTGGAAAGAAGAACAATTGGCAGATGCAAGATTTTAAATTGGTGTTAAATGGATACGAATGCATCGGTGGGTAAGTGGCATTTATTTGGCGATAAATGTCTTCTTAAAACGTGCGGTATTATTTTGCAAAGGTGTGGTGTGTGTTGGGGTAAGGTTTTTTGAATATACATGAGTCAGAAAGAAGTCCCAAAAAATGCAACATAAATAACGTGGACATGTGATAACAGATACAGATAAGGTATCTCACTAGATCCGGAAACATCGTGATTTTTAAGTTTGTTTCTTCGTTTGTAGCGCATTGAAATAATCATTTGCGACCCTATAAAGTATATCGTCACCATAAATGCCAAAAGTCGTAACTAACAAAATAATAATTTTACAGGAGAAGCAAAAAACGTTATAAATGAAAAACTTTTTTATTGAATATTAATCTCATGAAGGCGAGTATATGGGATATTATCAATCATATACGAATGGGAGTAAGTAATGAAACCAAAGCCGCGGACGCGCTTGGCTTTGGGATCCGTCATTACAACAAAATCTGCAATGTTATCCTATTTTTCGAAATGCCTTTTCTTGAATAGGATCGTTATTTTTAACGTAGCAGCTTGAAATTTTGCAAGAGCATGTATTTTAGTCTTATGTATTAGTTTCAATCAAAAAACTAATTTGACGACTTCGGGCATTTATGGTGATAATATATATGGTAACATGGGGCGGCTTCGCCACTGGGGCGCCTTCGCCAGCGCCGATTTTCTTGATAATTATAACTGCTACAGAAATGCCGTTAAAGGTAAAATTGTGAGTTTAACAAAGATCTTCCATCTCCCAAAAATTGGCATTTCTATCACATATATGATTGCCGATGAACGCGGTTTCATGTTTTTGGGGTATTGCGAAAAATATTCATGGTAGGTATATTTTGTGATATCTTGTATACCTTTTGTGATATCAAAATTATATTTTATACCGTTAATAGGCAACTACTGAAGAATATAAATCCAAATAATTTGCATGATAAAAGTCATTATAAATGTCATTATATTCATATTATGAACTATGTAGGGGGTGGGGCGGCTACGCAATGATAGGGGTGTTGTGGGTTAATGTGAGAAATATGTCAGGTTTAACTTAAATTGTTTATGCTATTGATATACCACGCTATAATGTCAAGTTGAAATCAAATATTGTGCTTAACCTATCTAATTTGGCAAACATTTTATTTTTATGCCTAAATTCAAGGTACCTACTTCAAATAACGGCTAGAATATGTTTCTTTTTCTAAATTTTGGAATAATTTTTGATTATTACATAGAAAACATGTTCCTTTTATGCATAATGTTGATATTTGGGGAGGAAGTATGGTAAATGCCAGTTTAGAGTCCGTCGATATATGTCCTATGTCGATGACGAAGCTACCCCATGGGAGGGGAGGCTTCGCCACTTTTTAGACATTTTGTAAATTCTCAAAAATAATATTTTAAAAACAAAAATATAATCATTTATATATCAAAACTTATAGTCAAGACATGCTAATATTCTTACCAAAAATAATATTTGGAAAAACTTTAATGATGTCGATATGAGAACAAATTGAACAAAAACGTGGCGAAGGCGCCCCATGTTACCATATTCTTGATCACAATAAAATTCTGAGTCCATATAGCTATGTCTGTTCGTCTGCTGTAATAACTCTAACGTCCGCAATAATTGAGCTAAAACTCTATATTTTTGTACCAGAGTTTCTTTTTTTCCATAGGCAAGTCAAGTTCGACGATGGGCTATATAGGCCCACGTTTGGGTATCGCCCCCATATAACTCGACCTCACGATTTTTGTTATTTTGCGGATTTTAGCTACATTTTTGGACCGAACTATTTGTAATTTAACATTTGAGGTTCTCAGCGATCACAAAATATCTCCACTAGAAGTAGTCGACATAGGTCCATGTTTTGGTATATCCCACGTATAACGGTACCTCCCGATTTTCGGTATTTTGCGAATTTTATCTACATTTTTGGACCGAACTGCCTGTAGTTTCACATTTGTGGTTCGCAGTGGTCAGATGACAGCTCTCCCAAAAATTCTCAACCGTGGTCCATGTTTTGGTATATCCCCCGTATAACGGTACCTCCCGATTTTCGGTATTTTGCGGATTTTAGCTACATTTTTAGACCGATCTACCTGTAATTTCACATTTGAGTTTCCCAGTGGTAACCAGACATCTCTACCAAAAATTCTCAACCGTGGTTTATGTTTTGATATAGCCCCCATATAAAGGTACCTTCCGATTTTCGGCATTTTGTGGATTTTAGCTACATTTTTAGACCGAAATAGCTGTAATTTTACATTTGAGGCTCCCAGTGGTCACAAAATATCTCCACCAAAAATTGTCAACATAGTTCTATGTTTTGGTATATCATCCATATAACGTTACCTCCCGATTTTCGGTATTTTGCGAATTTTAGCAACAATTTTGGACCGAAATAACTGTAATGTAACATTTGAGGTTCTCAGTGGTCACAAAATACCTCCACCAAAAATTGTAGACATAGGTCCATGCTTTGGTATAGCCCCCATATAAAGGTACCTCCCGATTTTCGGTAGTTTGCGGCTTTTAACAACACTTTTGGGCCGAACTACCTGTAATTTCACATTTGAGGTTCCCAGTGGTTACAAAATATCTCCACCAAAAATCGTTAACATGGGTCCATGTTTTGGTATAGCATCCATATAACTGCACCTCCCAATTTTCGTAATTTTGCAGATATTAGCCAGATTTTTGGACCGAACTACCAGTAATTTGGCATTTGAGTCTCCGAGTGCTCACAAAACATCTCCACTAAAAACTGTCGACATAGGTCTATGTTTTGGTATAGCCTCTATATAATGGTACCTCCCGATTTTCGGTATTTTGCGGCTTTTAGCTACACTTTTGGACTGAACTACCTGTAATTTCACATTTGAGGTTCCCAGTGGTTACAAAACATCTCCACCAAAAATCGTTAACATGGGTCCATGTTTTGGTATAGCATCCATATAACTGCACCTCCCAATTTTCGGTATTTTGCGGATATTAGCCAGATTTTTGGACCGAACTACCAGTAATTAGACATTTGAGTCTCCCAGTGCTCACAAAACATCTCCCCCAAAAATCGTCAACATAGGTCCATGTTTTGGTATAGCCCCCATATAACGGTACCTCCCGATTTTCGGTATTTTGCGGATTTTAGCTACACTTCAGGACCAAACTACCTGTATTTTCACGTTTGAGGTTCCCAGTGGTCACAAGACACCTCTACCAAAAGTTCTCAACCGTGGTCCAGGTTTTGGTATAGACCCCATATAACGTTACCTCCCTATTTTCCGTATTTTGCGGATTTTAGTTGCACTTTTGGGCCGAACTACCAATAATTTCACTTTTGCAGTACCCATTGGTTTCAAAACATCTCCACCAAAAATCGTCAACATAAGTCCATATTTTGGTACAGCCCCATATAACGGTACCTCCCGATTTTCGGTATTTTGCGGATTTTAGCTGAACTTCTAGGCCGAACTACCTGTAATTTGAGGTTCTCCTTGGCTACAAAACATCTCCACCACAAATTGTCAGCATAGAACCATGTAGTGGCATAGCCCCCATATGCATAACTACAGATTTTCGGTATCTTCAGAATTTCAGCTACGTTTTTAAGCCGAATTACCTGAAATTTAACATTTGGAGGCCTATAACCGCGAAATTTGATGAGAAGGGAAAAACGGCGAGACACATAAATGTCTTCTCCTTTTTGGTTTTCTATCACGCTGATTAATAAAACATGACACAAAAATTACACACAGTGTTATCCAACGAATACACGTACAGCTCTGAATGTAATAAAATTTCTAATTACAAACGTACAGTCTGTCACATTATTTCACAAACCATACGTTTATTTGTGTTGAAATTGGCGATTTCCAATGAAAATGCTTAACAATCAATCTTTGACCTCTCCTCATGTGACCACAGTAAAACGGGTCTTCTACTAATTAGTAAAAATTACATTATACACTCAGCCATTATCACAACTATGTGTATGTTTTCGTGTGCTGTGTTCTCATTATGATTGTGGTCATAAGCGAGATCTGTGAATACATGAAAGTCTTTAAGTACCTATGAAACCTAATAAATTTATAAAATTACCAAGGAGATAAGATTATTCGCTGTTCTCTGCTATTTCGTGTTGACTCGTTTAATGTAATAATGATTTCAAAGTTAGTTGCTTTTATTAATGGCCCTGCTACTCTGACTATATGGCACAAGACGATGAAAGACAGTGACTATGGTAGCTGTTTGTTCTTTAAAATAAAGATGTTTGTTGTGATAAAAAATTCATCACAGAGAATTTTAGTGGGCAAATTAAATTGAAAAAATCATTTGAAAGAAAGATTTTTTTATCTTGAGGGTAGAGTTTTCCAAAATGTTCCAGTAAAACGCATATAAAGATTTAATATATTCTAACAACAAATAAACTCGTTTAACTCTTAGATATAACAACCCCATCAATTTCCATCCACTACTAGCATTTTCACTTAAAGTACTTACAATACAAGAAGAAGAAATGTATTATGCGGTGCTAAGACCCGTTGTTTCTTTCCCCAAAATATGTATGAGCTGGTTTACCACCATAAAAATTCAGTCAATTACCTTTGTAACCACCCACAAAACTAGCGAAGAAAATACTATTTTCTTACTTTTTTATGGCTTTATATGTTGGCTTCTTGTTGGTAAATGAAATACATTGTACATTTATATGTATGTATGTAGATGTTAACCGAAGTACCAACACCACCAACGTTATGAATAAAACTATAAAATCTGCAATGTTAAGAAAATGGGTGGATGGAAGTAATTGCTACAACATTTCATTATTTCTATATTTTTGTAGAAAAATAATTAAGAATTCTTGTTGGGTGCTTCAATTTGTTAACTTGTATGACTTCAGTGCGGGTACAATCAAGTCACAGGTTTGTTTAATTATAACCCTCAGCTTTAGGGCGTTTGTTTGTAATATGCAAAACGAGAGACGTTTTTGTTCATATACATACAGCTAGTCAAGAAAATGTTTTCGAAACGAAAAAATTAAAAATGGTACATAATTGTGAAAAAATACAAGTAAAAAATTATCAGTCGCTTTGTCGGCAGAGATATACCCTCAGGCTGTGTAAATTGAACATTTCATATTTTGACAATATCTAATCGAATGCCTTTCTTTTTTGGACATATGAACTTATCGACAGAAATAAACAAATTTGGAATCAAGTTCAAAAATGTTGCGGATGAGGTACCTGAAGGAATGGATCGTCATAGTTAAATTTGGAAGTGGATCTTATTTTGGGAGTCATTGCTTTTATTATGAATATCGCGCCCACCAATCATTTCAGTTGGTCACCGTATTACTTAGAGCTCTTGGACCACTATGTTAGGAAGAATGGACTTGCCCACGAAAGCAAAATATCGCTGTAAACAGGACCACCAACAAAAATGGCGGACTTCTCCACGCAGAAAAATATATGTAAGAAATATGTTTGTATCAAAACGAATTTATGTTTGGGACTGTTTGCAAACAAATATTTATTTGGGCCCAAACAAATATATGTTTGCAACATTTTATAACATATCTCAATTTTATTTGTTTAGGTACCAATGTATTTTTTTAAGTTAGAACATATTTTTTATGGGTGGAGAGAGGACTTTTGTCCAAGAGAGTAATAACAGGACTCTCGCTCATTGTATAATAAAGAGCTGTGTACATGGTGTAATAGAAGACGCACAAACGAGGACGGGAGGGTAAAAAGTTTTTTATGCTTTGCCTGTGTGTATGCGGTATGCGGCCAAACGCGTTTGTTAAGTGCTTAATTGCTGTTGTTGCGATTTTTGTCCACAAGCAGTTATATTTTCTGTAACTCACAGTTAACCAAACTAGCAAGCGAAGAGGAAAAGAAAAAATCATAGAATTATTTTTGTTCTTTTTTCTTCATTCGTTGAGTAAAGAGAGTGAATAAATCAGTGTTTTGTGTTTTCTTAAAGTAATGGGTTTTTTTATTAAAATAAATGCCCAACACATTTTATAATTGGAAGTTTTATAATTGAATCAAAAATGTCAATGGAAATATTTTATTCGCCAAAGAATCGCATTTAATATTGGTAATAACATTAATAAAATTTTCATATACATGCATATATTTGTAATATGGATGTACCTATTTATTATAGTGTATAATCATTTGATTCCAGATGCCGAATTCCCGTTAATAATTTCAATTTTGAGGAGAAAGTGTTTTATTTCACAACTAACGAGAAGCGTTCAACAATGTTTCTTTATTTTATAATAAATAGTTTTAATTTGTTTTTCTTTCTAAAAGTGTGCCACTATTTTTTGTATTTGGAATTTTTTTATGTACCTTTGCGTCTGTTGTTGCTTTTGTGTTTGGTATTTTTAATAAGAGAAAAAGCACCACCATTTAAAAAATGTGTATGTGTATGTTTTCTTGTGGCCTTTGGGTTTGTATTTATATTTCATCCAAGCAAATATTTGTTTGTACCGAAACATATATTTGTTTACACCCAAACATATATATGTTTGGGACTGTTGCAAACAGATATATGTTTGCTGCAAAATATGTTTGTCACATATGTTAGAAGGCCGGGATCTACGACGAATATTGCGCGGTGTTACATGATTTTTCGATAAAAAAAACACATTGTGGTGTAGGGTAGAAAAGTCGTTAATTTTTGGCCGGCTCAAACTTTTATACTGTCCACCACAAAATATTCTAAACTATTATAGACTAATTATTTTCTTTTCCTGTCCAAATTTTATGTGGAGAAGATTTTTGAACACGGATATCTCAAACCCCTTAATGGGAGCTATATCAAAGTGTCGAACTATGCTGGAAATGTTTGTTTGAGAAGCTTTGTTACCGCTGAGAATCTCAAATATTAAATTACATATACTTCGGCCAACAAACGCAGCTAAGCCCCTCAATACACCTAAAATCGGGAGGTGCCGTTGTATGGGGGCTATACCAAAACCCTGACATAAATTGATAATTTTTGGTGGAGCAGTTTTTTAACCACTGCCAATTCGATCAAAAAATTTAGCTTAGATTACCGAATATCAGGAGGTACTGTTATATTTGGGCTATATCAAAACATGGACCTATATTGACAATTTTAGTGAAGATTTTTTGTGACGACTGGGAACCCCAAACACACTCCACGTCAGTAGAATAGAACACCTAAATTTTTGTTAATGTTAGCTTATTTATCCCGAAGCGAATGAATCTACGTTTTTAATCTTGTAGGTGTTTAAAGCCTATAAATATGAAAAACGTCATCATTTCTTATAAAAACCTTGATTTTTTCTTCAATAAAATGATTTTTCCGCGAACAAGTCTGCCGTTTAAAGGTTTGGACATGTGCTCCATATATAGAGGAAGATAATCTGATATGAAAACAGCCGCTATTTTAATACACTGAGGGAAATTTTAGTACTTTTTAAAAGCAACTTACGCAACCTAAAACCTCAATTTCCATGACTGTGTTTTGCCGCGAAAACGGGGCTTTTACATATGCGAGTTCACTTAAAAAACGACTAATTCGTAAAATCCGGTATGGAGAGCATAACCTGGTCCATTATTATTGGAACATAACACTATTGAGAACAGTCGCGGACGTCGAAATAAGAACACATATAAAATGCAAAGTCCAAAGGGCGTGTTCAATTTGAAAAATGTGCTAAAATTTTCCTCAGTGTTTTAAAATAGCGGATGTTTTTATATCAGATTATCTTCCTCTAAATGTGAAGCACATGTCCAAACCTTTAAACGGCAGACTTGTTCGCGGAAAAATCATTTTATTGAAGAAAAAATCAAGGTTATTATAAGAAATGATGACGTTTTTCATATTTATTTTGAAAATGTTCCATCTTTTCAGCATCCGAAGCACTCGATTGTATCCGTCGAGATTGTCTGTGTCATATTCTATCTTATTGTGAAGAAATGTGACATAGCTGCGAGACTCTTATTGATATTCCGAGATGTTTCTTTTATCTGTCAATTTAGACCCGTTTACGCTGTTATTTTGGCGTCCGCGGAATTATTTATATGGTTTTATTGGTGAAAAATGATTAGAAAGCCCCGATTTATCGACTGAAAGAAAAGTCGGCGTTAATATCTCCACAATTCACGAAAATAAAATGACTGTTCTATCCTGATGACCGAAAATAAATGCCTATTATTCATAGTACTATCGGAAAAATGATCAGAAAATCATTTCGCGAAAAGCTAGAAACATAATTTTTTCTGTGTTTGATACGGAATATCATAGGCTTTAAACACCTACAAGATTAAAAACGTAGATTCATTAGCTTCGGGATAAATAAGCTAACATTAACAAAAATTTAGGTGTTCTATTCTAATGACGTGGAGTGTATTAAATTACAGATAGTTCGGTTAACAAATGTAGCTAAACTCCTCGGGAGGTCCCGTCTTATGGGTCTCTACCAAACCATGGACCAATTTTGACAATTTTTGCTGGAGAAGTTTTTTAATTGCGAACCTCAAATGTCAAATAACAGGTAGTTCGGGAGGTATATATGTAACAAGAACCTATGTTGACAATTTTTAATGGAGAAGTGTTGTCACCACTAGGAATTCCAAATGTCAAATTACCAATCTGAGGTTAAACATTCAAAAAAAAGTCATCAAAGTACATAAAATCGGGAGGTACAGCTATATGAGGGCTATACCAATACAACAACTGTGCTGACAATTTTTGGAGAAATTTTGTGACCACTGGTTGTGACCCAAATTTTAAATTACAAATAGTTCGGTTAAAAAATTTAGCTAAAATCATCAAACTATCTGAAATCGGGCGGTACCCTTATATGGTGAATGGTAAATCGGCAGTATCAGCACTGAATGAAGTCTTTGGGTTTATCGAGCGAAACATGGAAAGCTCAAACAACACGATTGCAGAATTTTTTTCATTGAAGGTGACTTCAAAACCGTCAGGCTTTAATCCAAAACTCCCTAAAACTTAGGTGTTTCCTCGACAGTGATTAATTGAATTAAGGAAATGCTTAGCTGCAGGATAATCAATTCAAATATCGATGAGAATTCCACTTGAAATTCTGTCACTAGGGGCACACCACTACTGTGGCTTGTAGTGATAAATGAAATACTTCGGTCATCACGATTAGCGGCAACTTCTCACCGACTCTATCGGAACTTATGGATGGAACTCTAGTCAAACTATACAATGGTTTTGGGGCGATATTATGAACCTATCAAAATCGGAGCTGGTTATGTTTACGAACAAGAGAAAAATCAATTCCTTCACCTTACCAATGCTGGATGGAGTCACCCTAGAATTCTCTTCAGAAGTCAAGTACCTCGGCATTATTCTCGGCCGCCAAAATAAGTGGGAAATAAATGTGAAATTCATGAATTCATTTGCCTATAACTGGGGACTGAGACCACAGGTCATCCATTGGATTTGTATGACCATTGTACGCCAGATTCTTGCCTATGGAGCTCTGATGGGGCGGAATACATTGATATTGTACCTACATTAATTCAATAGAGTCCATAGAGCGGCATCAAAGCTGATCATTGGTGCCACGAATAGCACATGCTGCCTTTAATGTGATACGCATCTCCACCCAGTAGATCACGTAGTGCAGGGACTGGCATCTAAGAATTCACTTTGGCTCAAGGAGAAAAAATTATGGTACAGTTCCGAATAGGGTCGAATAAAATTACCATCGATCTTAAAGGAAATCAGTAATTATATATCACCACAAATTATCTTTGAGCCAAGAGAAGTACACATGGCTCACATAGGGGTCTGGACCCACAACACCCCACTTCTAGACTATATAGAGAATTGTACCGACACCTCTAAGACGGACACCGGAACATGAGCAGTCGTTCACAGCAATGCCCTCAACCTTCGACTCTGACATAAGTTGATTAAATATTGTAATGTCTTCCGAGACGAAGGCTTTGGAGACCCTAAGATGAATCGTAACTTTTACACCGTGGTTGCCGAAACTCGTCAAACATCACCGCAGCTGGTCAATTAAATCTCGTGTTTTAGCAACCAGTATTTTTTTAGCGCAGACTTCCGTCTATGATCCACCTGACTTAATAAATTATGAATATTGTAATTTTCTGATTGGAAAGGGGGCTGCGCAATCCATCAGATTTTCGAGTAGCTGAGACGATTTTTCCGCACATCATAACTGTCCTGATTCTGAACACCAGCTAACAAAAGACATACAGCTTTAGTTCAACATCTTATTAAATAAGTTCGCATAAGGCATTACTTTTTATACCCTCCACCATAATTTGTAAATTTGTCATTCCGTTTGTAACACATCGAAATATTCATCGGAGACCCTACGAATTATAATATTTTTGATCAGGGTAAAATTCTAATTCGATATACCTATCGCAACTTTAAAGATACTGCTTTGTAATTTGGTACAGAAGCTTATATTACACCTAGGATATTTGGTATTGCAAATGGATTACATCGGTCATGTTTTGATATAGCCCCCATAGAACGGTACCACCCGATTTTCGGTGATTTGAAGGTTTTAGCCTCATTATCACACCGAAATGGCTGAAATTTTTTACTTAGCCTTCGTTTGGTGTACAAAACTTTCCCCCAGAAATATTTCGGTATAGGTCCACGTCTTCATATAGCCCCCATAGAACGTACCTCCCTATTTCTGGTATTTTCAAGGTTGTGGACTCAATATTCCACCGAAGTGGCTGAAATTTGGTACTTGGTCTTCATTTGGGGTATTAAACGTTCCACATGAAATTTGTCGGTATAGGTCCACACCATAGTATAGCCCCCATAGAACGGTACCTCCCTATTTCCGGTATTTTGAAGGTTGTGGCCTCAATGTTCCACCGAAGTGACTGAACTTCGGTATTTGGTCTTGATATGGGGTATTAAACGTTCCATATGAAATTTGTCGGCATAGATGCACGCCTTCATATAGCCCCCATAAAACGGTACCACCCGATTTTCGGTATTGTGTAGGATTTAGCCTCATTATCACAACGAAACGGGTGAAAATTTTTACTTAGTCATCCTTGGGGTATCAAACTTTCTCCCAGAAATTTGTCGGTATAGGTCCACGCCATCATATAGCTTTCCGCCAGAAATTTGTAAGTATAGATCGAAGTTTTGATATAGCCCCCATGGAACGGTACCTCCCGAATTTCGGTGTTTTGAAGGTTAGCCAAATTGTTTTACCGAACTTACTGAAATTTAGTATTTAGTATTCTTCATAAACGAAAAAAAATAATTGTTCCATTTTACTTCAATTTAACTCATGGTGGAGGGTATAACAAGTTCGGCCTGGCCGAATTAACCGCCGTTCTTACTTGTTCCGATAAGAAGTGGAAACGCGATCCTCAAGTAACTGGCTGCAGAAGTTGGTCATGTTGATGGTTTATGAGCATTGGAAGAGTGTATAAATCTGTCGGAATGCCGTCTGCCTCTCATAACACCATTCGATCATCCCTCAAGAGGAGACAAAGATCATGCCGGTACATCAGCACAACAAAATGTTGTCGATGTGGTACTTTTTGGAGTGCCTCTTTCGTTCCTGGCACAATCAATATGCTTCCACCAACCAGACATATCTGGAAAAATCTATTTGACTTAGATGTCTTAAGGTATTAACCCCTAATAGGCAGGTTAAACATGAAGAGAAATCCCTATATTGTAATTGGAGATCGCCAGCTACCAAAGCATACACGAATGGGTTTAGACTAGCTAATAACAGGGCGACGTAGTTTCCACAATTCGTACTTGGCCCAAATTATATTCCGGTAGCCAACACATGCCCAGCATGTGGATTATTAAAACTGATGCCCAGTTGAACCCATTCTCCTTTCTCAAAATTCTTTATGCATGCAGCCGGTCCAGAATGCAGAAATTTTGAGTTTAGGGACATAGAAAGTAGAACCAGATATCTAAAATTGTATATGAATCAACATTGCTAGAGCAACAACTGCAGATATAACTGATCAACATTTACAAAAAGGTAAAAGTCCTCACTTTAAAATTCCATCAGACGGACATATTTTTCCATCTTAAACAATATTTAAACCTAAAAATCCTCATGCCTTAATCAAATTTTAAAGAAATAGTGGAAGATTAAAAAAAAAAAATTAAAAGTCCAATTTCTATTAAATCCTCCACTTAATATCCCAACGAAATGCAACAACTTCCGTTATAAAATTCCCCTGCACCTCTTCGGTCATTAGCTAAACCAATTGCCTGTAATTAGTATTCACCCATCTCAAAGCTGTAAACCTGTTTTTTCCTTAGCGGCCAGGATTGCATCTTTATTTCCATGAAATATAAAGATAAAAAACGAGCTAACAACCAGGCTATAACCGGATGCAACAGCATCAAATATATAACACAACCATAAACACCTTTGAAATTATGAAGCAGAGCAAAAGGCACTGCAAAATGCGTAACACCAGTTAAAGCGATAAATTTTATTGCATTTTACTTTATGGCTCTGTCTCTCCCTGGTAATGGTGGACTACTACCAGTCCTGCGTGCTATGACCTCCTCACCATTAAAAGAAAATAGTTACAGCACTCTATGGCAAAGAAAATAGTTAGAGTGCCGTAACTATCACAAGTGAATGCAATATCCAATGCTCGAGCAATGTAAACACCAGCAACATTAACCATTTCACCATAGATTGAGATATCCACAAAATAACATTTAACTGTTTGTGGAGTTTGGGAAATGGTTTGTTTTCTGGTTCCGAAGCTATTTCATTCAAGGCAGAAAAAGAAAAATGGCAGTTGGGCAAATAAAGATTTTAAAAGCACGGAATGAATTTAGCAATTGTACTAAATTAAATTACAACAAATAATATGTACTTCTTTAGTTGTGTAAAGATGGGTATTTATGTAAGTGTAAGGGCCTTTATTATCCATCTCAAGAGTTATGAATAGAAAACATTTATATTTCCCGTAAAAACATTTTTATCTATCGTTTTTCTACTCATTTGTCAACCTTCATCTTTGTGTTGTATACACCTCTGTTAATATGAAAGAAAATAGGAATACCGATATGGTATTCACGGGTGACGTAGGGGATGAATGATACCAAGCAACGGTCTTGACCGGCTTTAACATGGCAAAGCCCAGGATTTATCTTGGTCCCTCTTTCATCTCAAGTGGACACTGACCTCCCCGTGGTGTCACCTGGGGAACTGCCTTTAACACCCGTTAAAGGTAGTGAGCTAACATGTGCCGCGCGTTCACCCATAAGAACGTTAAAAACTTGGGTTTGGGCGTCGGGTTAGTAACCCTCCCCTAGAAAAAAACATCCTACTATGAAAAAACGAAAGAAAAGAAAAACAAACCCCTCTAAAGTTGACGAACCCCGCAAACGTTTTAAAGACCATGATCTGCGAATCTGCACCTGGAATGTTCGCACTCTTTATAGAGAAGGTGCAGTCTTCGCATTGGCGGACGTACTTGAAAAGTACAAGGCCGATATTACTGCCATACAGGAAATACGATGGATTGGGAAAGGCGTCACAACAACACCTAAAGGTGACGCACTGTATTATAGCTGCCATGACGTAAAGCATGAGTTTGGTTGCGGATTCGTAGTTAGTCGGAGACTAAAACATCTGGTATCCAGCTTCACCCCAGTGAATGAAAGACTTGCTGCAATTCGAATAAAAGCTAAATTCTTCAACATCAGCTTTATTTGCGCTCATGCTCCCACTGAAAAGGACGAACAGACCAAAGATATATTTTACGAGCGCTTAGAAGAAACATATGACCGTTGCCCTGCCCATGACATTAAAATCATTCTAGACGATTTTAATGCCAAAATTGGAAAGGAGAATATCTTTGGCCCAACAGTCGGGAAATTCAGTCTCCACAGTGAAACATCTGACAATGGTATGAGGCTGATAGACTTTGCAGCTGCAAAAAACATGGTAGTTAGCAGTACCAGATTTAATCATCTCGATATTCATAAGGGCACCTGGCTGTCTCCAGATCAAAGAACAAGTAATCAAATTGATCATGTTGTAATAGATGGAAGACATTCATCCAGCGTGTTGGCGCAAACATTGATTCGGACCACTACCTTGTTGCAGCAAAGGTACGTACCCGTCTAAACGTTGCAAATAAAACACGAACAGACTCAACGCGTAAGTTGGACATCGATAGGCTGCAAACACAACAGATAGCCACAGCATATTCCACTCAACTAGCCCAATTGCTTAACGCGAGCACTCCTTGTCCCGATAACATAACAACACAATGGCAACATATTGCCCACTCCATGCAATCAGCCGCAAAATCAATACTTGGATTCCAGAGACCTCCACAAAGGAATTCATGGTATGACCAGGAGTGTCGTGCTGCTACCGAAGAGAAAAATGCGGCATATAGAGCTACTTTGCAATCAGTAGCAACGCGTAGCGCGCGAGAGAGATATCGGGAGAAAAGGAGAGAAGAGAAACGTCTTTTCCGCAAGAAAAAGAGAGAAATGAAAAAGCGGGAGTGTAAAAAAAATCGAGATGTACAGGAGCCAGAATGAAGTCCGAAAATTCTACCAAAGAGTAAAACATCAAACAGATGGCTTTGGTACAGGCACATCCTCCTGTAGAGACCAGCAAGGTAATCTGGTAACAGATACAGATAGCGTGCTCAGTATATGGAAGGAACATTTCTCCAATCTGCTGGTATCCAATAGTAGCGAAGACGATGATACCACAAATCCAATCCCAGAAGATGGTATAGAATGTATACCGCCCGGCCAAGATGAGGTAAAAACAGCAATCAACCGGCTGAAGAATAATAAAGCAGCAGGAGCCGATGGCTTACCAGTCGAGCTGTTTAAAACCGGAGGTGACGCGCTGATAAGGTGTATGCATCGGCTAGTTAGCACCATCTGGCAGGAAGAACGCGTACCCGACGATTGGAACCTGAGCATCCTATGTCCCGTCCACAAGAAAGGAGATAAGACTGCTCAAACTATAGGGGCATAAGTCTTCTCCCTATTGCCTATAAGATAGTGTCAGGGATTATTGTGCGAACGACTAAAGCCAATGGTCAACGAAATAATTGGACCATGCCAATGTGGCTTTAGACCTGGTCCACCATTGACCAGATATTTACCCTGCGGCAAATCCTAGAGAAGACCCAGGAGATGCAGATCGACATATTTCACCTTTTTGTCGATTATAAAGCAGCATTCGACAGTCCCCTCCGATCAAAGGTATTCCACGCAATGTCTGAATTTGGTATCCCCGCAAAGCTCATCCGGCTTTGTAAGATGACTTTAACTGATACTAGGTCCTCAGTTAAAATTGGAAAGAACCTCTCCGAAGAATTTTGTACCAAAAGAGGTTTCAGACAAGGAGACAGCCTTTCGTGTGACCTATTCAACATTTTGCTGGAAAAGGTAATACGAGATGCAAATGTCAAAAGAAATGGCACAATTTACACCAATAGCCACATGTTACTTGCCTATGCTGATGACATAGACATCATGGGACGATCAGTAAAGGAAGTAACTGATACCTTTAGGAAGGTCGAAGCAGAATCTGCGAAAGTGGGTCTGGCGGAAAACGGCGAAAAGACCAAATTGATGGTGTCGACGCGCAAAGCGTCCATAGAACTCGGACCAACTGTGGAAGTTGGTACCTACAATTTTGAGGTAGTTAAAGACTTCGTCTACCTCGGCACTGCCATAAACACAACAAACAGCATCAGTTGTGAAATAAGAAGAAGAATTGTATTGGCCAACAGATGCTACTATGATTTAAGTAAGCAATTTAAAAACAAAGACACATCTCGTCAAACAAAAATAACACTATACAAAACGCTGATACTACCCGTGCTAATGTATGGCTCCGAAGCATGGGTACTTGCGCAAGCAGATAAGGCAGTGCTTGGTGTGTTTGAGAGGAAATTTCTTCGAAAGATCTACGGGCCGATTTGCGTTGACGGTGAATATCGACGTCGTATGAACCACGAGCTATATAAGCTATACAAAGAAATGAATATAGTTAAACGTATCGAGATGCAACGATTGCGTTGGCTAGGCCATATTATGAGAATGAGCGATGATGAACCCGCTAAAAAGGCGTATGAATACATGCCACATGGCGGTGCACGCAGAATCGGCAGGCCTAAGCTTCGATGGAGCAAACAAGTGGATGAAGAAATGGAAAGACGCGGTATTCCAAAAAGTCAAGCGAAAAACAGAGAGGAATGGAGATCTTTTCTTAGTTCGGTCTATGGAACAAATGTTCTGTAATGGGCCAACTAAGTAAGTAAGATATGGTATTCACGGAGATCCAACCCGAGGGACCACTGCAGGGTGGCCAATTTTCTGAAAAACCTGGCAAAAACTCTAAAAATGAATGAATTCTGGCCTTGTCTTGCGTACTTATATTCTTGGGGCCGCTGATTTAATTTTTCATATTATTAACCCTCATGCTGCTCATTAAAGGGGTCCAGTCGACAATGCCGACAGTGATATACCCTCAATCTGTGTGAGTTGAAACTTTCATCTACAACACAACCAAAATCCTTGATATTGCCGTCAAAAATGTAAATTTGGATAAAAGATCATAAGTGTTGAGGAGGAGGTACCAGAAGAAATGAACCGAATTGTCCATTTTAGAAGTGAATCTTATTTTGGGAGTCATTCATAGTCATTCCTTTCGATAGATTTACCATCAGCCTGTGTGAATAAGTCCATCATTCACTCTATAATTTAGAGATATTGGACTGTTATGATGCGACGCATGCACTTGCCCACGAAAAATACATATAATAACGCTGTAAACAGAACGGCAAGGAGTACCCTTGGTAAAATTTTCCAAAGGTTCCTCAAACTGGCCTTTAACTACACTTAAACAAAAATGTAGAACTTTTGTGAGGTATGCACCACACGGAGTGGAACAATATGGGCGATATTCGACCTTGAAATATGTTTAGACAAAATATTACGAGATTCTAAGTTTGGATAAAATCGGTAGCTCCGTTTAAGAGATATCGCGCATACGATTTTAGCGAATATTTTTTAACTTTTGTGGTGGAGGTACGGGAAGGAATGGACCGATAAGCATCAGCTTCGAACTTTAAATAAGTTTGGACCAAATATTACGAAGACTAAATCGGTTGTTCAGTTCAAGAGTTATCGTGCGCTCCAGCCACTACACATGGTGCCGTAGGAGTTTTTTACAACTTCCGGGCTATTTTCTCAGGACATAGGGATTTGCTCTTGAAAAAAGTTGTAACGTCGTAATGGGGGCAAGCTAATGAAAGTTGTGACTACAAAAATCAAAGCGATTCGACAGTAGGACTTTAACTGAACTTTTCCAAATTTTGTGTAGGAGTGCGAAGGAGTGGACCGATAAGGCCCATATTGAAACCTTATGTATGTGCTGAGTATAGACCAAATCGGTTACTCCCTTCAATAGTTATTTGACGTACAATTTTTCCGAACTTTTTTGAACTTTTGTCGGGGAAGTACCTAAGGGAGTGGACCAATATGGCTTTTCTTCTAACTTAAACTAAGTTAGGACAAAATATCGGTTGATCTGTTCGAGAGTTATCGTACGCTCCAGCCAGCCAGACAGACATTGCTAAATAGACTCTAAATTGTCTGAAACTAATTTCGTCCAAACATATTATTTGATGAGGCACATTTTGTCCGTATGAAAGTGTATATACCGTCGTTACCGTAATTGCTGAGGGTATAATGATAGCGGCTCTGGACCGCTACTATTCTTTTGTCCTAGTTCAACAAAGTATGAGTAACGTCACACAAACTAACGTGTGATGTTAAGTATATTTCGGATATTCATCAAGCGGGTATATAGCGAGCGACTGCAACAATGATGTTGCCCCGTAAAATTCTCTCTGCTAGCCGAGGGCTACAAGGCCTTCACACTTGCCAAAAAACTTTTCCATAGTTCAGAGATTTACAGCGGATAAAGAGTAATCAGTTGTTGTAGCTTCAAGCTGGGTTGGCAGTCCCTGGACGAAACACTATGAATTTGGATCAATCCGCTGCCGAGGGATTGAGTAATAATAATAATACTGTCGAATCTCGTTTATCCGGGAATCAATTAACCGTATACCTCCATTATCTGGGAAAGGAAAACACAGAAATTTTGTTAATTTTACACCGATTAACCGAAAAATCTTTGTGATCCTGGATTGTATTTCATTCGATCCTATTTCCATGGACTAAAACTGTGCACAAACGAATTATTTGAAACCGTTTCAAACTTTTAAACTTCGCATTAAATTCCTAATTGCTCTATTTATGTTAAAAATATATAAGAAACAGTGTTACTCCATTATCCGGGAAAATCGTTTATCCGTAATGCCTCCGGTCCCGACCATTACGGACAATCGAGGTCCGACTGTAATTGAGCGTAAAAGTCAGTTTATCTGTTAACAAAGACGATGATAGCAGGATGGTATGAGCCAAGATAAAATCGGGTTGATTGCCAGGATACGTAATTTATCATATCGAGTACCTCAAGGGTGACGTCTAGCAATTTTCTCATATTCTCTTAGGAGCGGCTTTGTTCCCCGTGCAAAGTGTGGAGCTATATATACAACGTTGTGCCCCTCTAATTTTAGAGGGGCACATCCGGTTTTTGCCTTTTCAAGATATGTAATTCAAAGCATAATGCTTAAAACCATTGTTGCAACATCATTGTAACCAACGTTCAAATCTAAATGTGGCGGTGAGCTATGTTAAGTAGACACCTTATAGTTGTTATCGCAGTAATCCTAGAGGTCGTTCAGAATGAAGCAGCTTCGAAAATAGATCCATTCCATGCATTTATTACATTTCACTGATGTTGCATGTTTCGGAAGCTGATTTTTCCGGACATTGACCGAAGAGCTCGGGGCAGGCATAACGTGATATACTGCCGCTAGTACAAGAACACGAACATATACAAGATTGTTAAGTTTAGGGTCCAGGACAAACGATTCCTCCAAGCCAATCTGATGTTTAGAACCCGTCCAAGTGGGATTGATTGGCTTAACCACTGAACCTAGAACTTAAATTCTTTATCATTTTAGGAACGATTTTTTGGTATAAAATGTAGATTTGAATTTCAGATTTGCTCAAGAGTTTCTTTACCTGTCTTAGAAAATCTAACAAAAATATTTACAAGTGTACAAATTAAGTAATTTTATTCATATGTTTCAATTGTTAGCGAAAACCAAAAATGTCATATTCTTAGAAAAGTTTCAAAAACTTTGCCCACCTTCCGGACACTATTTTTAACAATTAAATCTACTGACTTCTATAGTAGATGATAAAAGTTTGAACCTACGAACAAAATACAATTTACAACACCTAACAAAACTTTACGCTTCCGAAAAATAACGGATGCAGCAAAGAAACGAAGAATTAGAATGGATGTGCACCTTTAATTACCACAACAAAGAAGAGCACAACAATTGGAATGTCATGTACAATGCCACAAAATGGTAATATCTGTGAAATAGGGATAACGATGAGGAAATGCTCAGATTAGTTTATTCTTCGCAATATCTCAAAATTGTATACCAAATCAACCGCTCCTTAAGAATAATTCATATTTAAGTCAAAGATTGCAGACATGAATGTCGTGGAAATGGACAATACTTTGTTAGTGATAGATGCCAGCACTACTACGAGGATCGATGTCCCGAAATCCTCTAAATTGTATCAACCACAAATCACTTAATGTTGAAGATTCAAGAAATCTGATGTTTCTACAAACTTATCCCGTTCGATATCTCTAATTTGAATAAAGCTAAAGGTAACAATAGACGCCAGAATAACAACATTATACCGTAAACTTCGACAACAAGCAAACAAAAATCAAAAAGTAAACTCCCATTGCTTTAAATTATTCAATGGGAATACATAACACCTACCTACCAACCCACACACCTACATACATACATGCAACAAATACATAATCTCTTCTACCTCTAGTTGGTTGACAGTGTTGAGCTCAACTCAATTCTCCACATTCAATATTAGAATAAATGCATCTTTGTCCTTTCTCCAACAGCAACAAGGTTAACAATTCGCCAAAAGGAAATTTGAATGTGACTCGGAATATTTGAATAACAGAAACACAGAGAGAGAGAATGGGGGAAGTTCTAACAGATTTGCATTTGCCCGTTGTCGATGGGATTGTCATTGTCTTCGTACATTTACACAACCACATACACCAAATAAATTCAAAGTTATGCTTATTTTTTGTTGTTGTGTTCATTCGTGTTCATGTTGCACAGACGGGATGTTAGTTCAGACCGTTTTATGCTGAATGGAAGTGTAAGTTTTTTTCATTTGGACAGGATGAAAAACAGCGTTTGGCAAAGAAATGCAAATTTTGCACCGTTACCAGATGTGAAATGCCAATGTAAAATGTCAATGCGCTAGACAAAATTTGTACATAGCTACGTTGGGTTGCGAATTTGTTTAGCATTTGGCAGAGTTAAAAAGGAAGTTCAACATATGGGCGTTTAAGTGTATGAATGCTAGATGGATGAATGATGCATCTAATCCAATGGGCGTTAGAGGTTATCGTGATTGTTAAAATAATTAGGGAGGAAATTGTTTTCAAATTTAGATATCTATAAAGTTTGTAGATTGAGTTTGAAATTTGAAAAAAAATATTTTTTGAGGAAAAGGAAACTCAAATTTCAAATTATGGGTAGTTCTTTAGCTGAGACCCTCAAAATACCGAAAATCGGGAGGGACCGTTATATGGCGGCTATACCAAAACATTTACCTATGTTGACGATTTTTGTGATCACAGAGAAACTTATATATCAAATTACTGAGAGTTCGGTTAAAAGTTGTAGCTAAAATCCTCGAAATACCGAATATTGGGAGGTGACGTCATATGGGGACTATATCAAAACAGGAATCTATGTTGACAATTTTTGTGGAGAAGTTTCGTGACAACAGAGAAACTTAAATATAAAATTTTAGATGGTTCGTTTAATAAATGTAGCTAAAATCCTCGAAATACTGAACATCGGGAGGCAACGTTATATGGTATAGTCCCCATATATCGTTACATATACCTACATTGACAATTTTTGGTGAAGAATTTTCGTGGCCGCCGAGAGCCTCAAATGTCAAATTACTGGTAAAAAAAATTAGCTAAAAACCTGAAAATACCGAAAACCGAGAGGAAGCGTTATGTGAAGGCTATATCAAAGCGTGGGTCAATCTTGACATTTTTTGTGGAAAAGTTTAGTAACTGCAGAGAATTTCGAACGTCAAATTACAGGTAGTTTTGTCAAACAATGTAGTTAAGACCCTCAAAATACCGAAAATTGGGAGGTACGGGTGTATGGGGGCCATAAAAAAACATGGACCTGTGCTGACGATTTTTGACGGAAACGTTTCGTAATCACAGAGAACCTCAAATGTCAAACTAAATTAAAAATTATAGATAAAATCCTCAAAAACCGAAAGTCGGGAGGTACCGTTATATGGGGGCTACATAAAAACATCGGCCTGTGTTGACAATGTTTGGTGGAGAGTTTCGTGACTACAGAGAACCTCAAATTTCAAATTACAGCTAGTTTTGTTAAAATTCGTTACTATGGTGGAGTGTATAAAAACAGTAATTAGGAGCACCAGATTTAAACACTTCGATATATGCATATTGGGTGCCACAGCCACAGTTCGATTCCCCGGCCAGGCAACATCAAGACACTTTTCAACGGTTGCAAATACCCCTCAGTAATGTTGGCGACATTTTCTGAGTATTTCAGCCATGTAAAACTTCTCTACAAAAGTGGTGTCTTAGACACGCCGTTCGGACTCGGCGATAAACTGTAAGTCTCATATCATTGAGCTAATATGAATCAGGGTGCACTTATTGATATGAGAGAAGGGGACTTGTCCCTTATGGGATGTTTGTGGAACAATTATATACATATATGCATATATGCCATCTTGGCTGTCTCCCGATCAAAAGACAATAAATAAAATTAATCACGTTGTTATAGATGGATGACAGTTATCAAGTGCGTAGGACGTTCGGTTGATTCGAAGAGAAACAAATAAGAAAGTATCAGCCAGCTGTTCTGTGCTCAGCCACTGACCAAAAAAAAAAAAACTAAACCAAACACAATAATAATGTTGGTTTCTTAACCTCTTCATAAAGGACTCGAAATATTAAAGAACGTTAAACTAAGTTTTGAAGAAATTTTTGAAAAAGTATTAGGGTTATCTTGCACAATAGCCACTTTAGTATGTGGCGTCAGGGTTTTGGAGCTTTTGGGTCATTATCTCAGGAAGTATGGACTTGCGCAAGAAATAAATTATACTGTCGTTAAGAGAATCTCAAGGACAACTTTCTGAAAAAAATTTCAAAACGATCCGTTAGGAGCTCTTAAACTTCACTTTATCCGAATTTTATGTGGGAGGTACCCGAAGGAATGGGCCGATACAGTCCATATCAAAATTGGGAGGTACCGGTGTATGGGGGCTATATAAAAACATGGACCTGTGCTGACAATTTTTGATGGAAACGTTTCGTGATCACAGAGAACCTCAAATGTCAAATCAAAGTAAAAATTATAGATAAAATCCTCAAAAACCGAAAATCGGGAGGTACAGTTATATGGGACTATATAAAAACATGGGCCAGCGTTGACAATGTTGGTGAAGAAGTTTCGTGACTACAGAGAACCACAAATTTCAAAATACAGCTAGTTTTTTTTTAAATGCGTTACTATGGTGGAGTGTATAAAACAGTAATTAGGAGCACCAGATTTAAACACTTCGATATATGCATATATGGCATCTTGGCTGTCGAACCTTTGTGGAAGAGTTACCCGAAGGAGTGGACCGATATGGTCCATCTTCGAACTTAAACTAAGTTTGACAAAGTGTCATTTGTCAAGCACTTCATGCTGTTTGAGAACTCGGAGAAGACTACGCTCGGCATAATCAATTATATGTGTGACCAACAGTGGTAAACAGAATTCAAGAACCAGAAGTTAAATCTATTCCAGGGAATTGGTTAAGATCCCATTCCACTGGGTTGGTGAATATGACGTGCTTAGGATCTGAAAAGGAGTTGCATCTTTTGGGGGTCATGGTAGGTAAACAGAATGAGTGAAGATGTTAACAAAAATACATTCCACTGCACTTGGTTGGGTGCTTGAATAACATCTTTGGCATCGAACATTTTGCTGGGACCCCATTCATCGCAGCTAAAGAGCGTCAGCTGGCACGAGAAACCAGAGTAGTTTTGACACAACTAAGTTCGGGATTATGCAGCCGTCTAAATTCCTATAGGGCAGGGATTGATGACACTTCCGTCAAGCATGAGGTACAGGATCGCACGATGCATTCCACCTTTCCTATTGCCCTTCAAAATCTGGTTTCAATCAATCCAGGCAGCCACACTCCTAGAACAGGAGCCTGGTGTCAGAGCCGAAACAAATACACAATTATATCTTTTACGACAACAACAACAAAATCTTCAGTTTTAGGCTTTCGCCCCGTATCCAGAATACGATTTATGGGATGTTGTCGCTACTACAGTAGAAAAATTACATTTCCATAACCTATGCACACCATCTACTTCTGTCACAAGATTGCGCAGTTCATCTCTCTATGAGGATGTGCCTGCACCAAAGCCATCACTCTTTAGAACAATTTTCCGAATTCATTCTGTATATTTTTTCGGTATAATTTTTTTCTTGCGCAAATCCATATTTCCTGAGATATTGCCCTAAACGTTTCAAGAAACCCTGATGGCACCAACCAAAATGGCAAATCCGCAAAATAATTCTCGCAGGGAGTTTCTGATTGGTACAGACTTTGCACATCGTATTATTTCATCCAGTCATGTATTTTCGGTATTTTGAGGGTCTTACTTACATTGTTTGACAAAACTACCTGTAATTTGTTATTCGAAATTCTCTGCAGTTACTAAACTTTTCCACAAAAAATGTCAAGATAGGTCTACGCTTTGATATAGCCTTCATATAACGGTCCCTCTCGGTTTTCGGTATTTTGAGGATTTTAGATAATTTTTTTTACCTGTAATTTGACATTTGAGGCTCTCTGCGGCCACGAAAATTCTTCACCAAAAATTGTCGATGTAGGTACATGTAACGTTATATGGGGACTATACCATATAACGTTACCTCCCGATTTTCAGTATTTCGAGGATTTTAGCTACATTTTTTAAACGAACTATCTAAAATTTGTATTTAAGTTTCTCTTCTGTCACGAATCTTCTCCACAAAAATTGTCAACAAAGATTCTTGTTTTGATATGGTCCCCATATAACGTTACCTCCCAATATTCGGTATTTCGAGGATTTTAGCTACAACTTTTAACCGAACTCTCAGTTATTTGATATTTAAGTTTTTCTGTGGTCACAAAAATCGTCAACATAGGACAATATTTTGGTATAACCTCCATATAATGGTCCCTCCCGATTTTCGGTATTTTGAGGGTCTCAGCAACAGAACTACCCATAATTTGACATTTGAGGTTCCCTTTTCCTCAAAAAATTGGTTACCCATGAAATTGGAATTTTTTTTTTTTAAATTTCAAACTCAATCTACAAACTTTATAAATTATTAATTATTTTAACAATCACCGTAACCTCTAACGCCCATTACATTAGATGCATCATCCATCCATCTAGTATATATACTTCACTTTAAGGCCTGCTCTCGAATCACTTTGATTTTTGTTGAAGCAACCTGCCTTAGCTGGCTCAATTACTACGGTAAAAGTTTTTTCAGGGGCAAGTCCATACTTCTTGAGAAAGCAGCCCGAAATGTGTAAAAACCAACTATGGCACCATATGTAGTGGTTGGAGAGAACGATAACTCACGAAATGATCAGCCTATTTGGTCCAAAATTTGGCCTTCGTCATATTTTGTCCAAACTTAATTTCAGTTCGAAGATGGACAAAACCGGTCCACAACTTCCGGCACTTCACCCCAAAAGTATGCACGGTATCTCTTGAACGGGGCAACCAATTTGGTGCAAACTTTGGATCTCCTAATATTTTGTCCAAAATAGCCCATATCGGTCCTCTCACCACAAAAGTTCAAAACTTGTGTTTAAGTGCATTTCGGGTTCTGTTCGAAGATCCTTTGAAAATGTACCTATCCTTTGTAAGTACCTCCGTTGCAACTCTTTTGAACTTTAATACTAATCCACATTTTTGTCGGCAAGCTCGAATATCCAAAAAGGGCCACACAATTCTGAAAAGACCCTAAATACATTCGATAAATTCACATAGGCTGAGGGTATATCTCTATCGGCAAAGTCGACTGATACTTTTTTACTTGTTATTAATAAAAAATATGCAAAATCCGATGTCTAGTAACGGTGAATATATATATAATTGTTCCACAAACATCCAAGGCGGGACAGGGGAGACTTCTCTCATATCAATAAGTGCACCCCGATTCATATTAGCTCAATGATATGGGACCTACTGTTTATCGCCGAGTCCGAACGGCGTGTCTAAGACACCACTTGTAGAGAAGTTGTACAAGGCTGAAATACTCAGAAAATGTCGCCAACATTACTGAGGGGTATTTTGCCACCGTTGAAAAGTTTTTGATGTTGACTGGCCGGGGATTCGAACCCACTACCTACGGTGTGCAAGGCGGGTGTGCATACCATTGTGCACTGATAAAAAATCCAGATAAAAAATATTAGCTAGGAAATAGTGACGAGGCCAAAATTGGAGAGTATACACTTCACAATATTAAAATCTCAGCCGATTTGTACAATATTTAATATGGAATTGAGTCGTATTACAACTTACACCTGCCTACAAAAATTCTTTGACGTACGGTTATGATTACAAGAGCATATTAACCTATACCACAAATTGCCCTGATAGGGTATAAACACCTCTCCTTAGAAAAAGTTTATATACACATTAACAACCTTCAAAACACCTTCGTACCATTTTAATTCTGCAAATTACAAGTATTCCACAGCAATAACTTCAATAGCCCATACTCGGCAGGATTTGACACTTTTAATTGTTGTTTTGTTACTGTAACACAACAACACTAAGCGCTTTAACAGCACGAACAGAAGTATAACGATATTACCACAGGAAACAAATAAAAATGTTCTTATGTACATATGTATATCCGAAACAAACAAAACTAGCAAAAGGAAACTGTTGCATTCCAGAAGGACGTTAGAACACCACAGCAAATGAAACTGGAACGGAATCAGTGGCAGTAGCCATAACCAAGTGTAGATAAACCGTCTGATGTCAATGTACATTTTGAAGTTCAAAGCATAACTATGTTGAAAGTTGTTGTGCAACAACAACAATCTCGGGTTTGTTAAACCTTTTTGGCTTCCTTCTTCACTTAGTTTGGAAAATGCTTTGTAGATTTTTGTCTATTTGAGAGGAGATTGTTTCTCTTCATTTGTTAGGCGACTGTAGGTGCGTGATGGTAGGAACATGGATGGTTTTGGTTATGAATGTGAAATGTTTGCATCTATGTGTGTTTGTGAATACGTGTAATTAAAAGTAATGAACATCACTTTGTTAATATTTTTTTTTTTTTTGAAAGACTGCTATTCCTTCATTCAAAGAATCACACATACACCCAGGCAACAAAGTGAAATTGCAACATTCATAGAGGAGGTAACAGTTTTAAACCAGATTCATATCGCTGGAAAACAGTTTTGTTTCTCTGTCTATGCCTCTCAAATTTCTCGGCATGCAATTCCGGTCATTTGTTGTTCTTGTTAACTGAGCATTGTTTTGCTGTGAACCATTGAGTTTTTCCATGTCTGGCTGTATGTGTGTGTGTAGTTGCAGTGTTGGTGACCCTGATTAGAGAGCACTTGTAAAGTGTCGGGTAAATTTATTTGTGTGTCCATTGTTAAGGACTTGGTGGCTTTTGTTGTAACCCTCTGACAGGCCATACGTTGCGACATCAGATAACGCCGAGAGTCAATTGTATTTTCCGACCCAAAGATACTCATAAGTAGTGAAAAACGCACACATCCGTACACACACTCACACACAACAAAAAAGTCAACAATATATAAATATAACAGAGGCAACCTACAGCAGACAGACAGACAGAGCAATACATGCAACCGGATTTTGTGACTGCTCATATGACCAGAAATATGTTGCTGAGATTAGAAAGTTTTCTGCTTTACTTTTGTGTATTGTTTCAAATTGGAATTTATGTTTAATTGGAATTTTGTGGGTTGCTTTGGGTTTGGTTGGGTAAATTTTAATGGATATTGGCTTAGTTAGCAGTTATGGTACTTAAATTGAATGTCTACTGCCATGTCATATCTATTGCTGGCTGCTTATGGCAAACCAACAGCAACAAAAAAGGTTCGACAAAGGATTGAATTCTAATAGGGAATGCAATAAAACGTACTGTACTGCTTGTCCTTTCTCATTATCTTTACTAAATTATTATTAATCTTTTTTTTTGTCACATCATCAATAAATTTTGTTCTGGGGCGTTATCTAAATTGTCTTAGATGTAATAAAATTGTTGTCCTGTAATCAATAATAATGTGTCGGTTTTTCTGTTGGGAACTTTTGGATAGACATTATGTGTATATATTGCATAAACCCAGCAAAATGTTCGATGACATGTCATGAGATGAAATCATGAGATGAATCATTTTATATGAGCATGACCCCAAAAAGATGACGTTCTTTTTTTATACCCTCCACCATAGGATGGGGGGTATATTAAGTTTGCATTCCGTTCGTAACTACTCGAAATAATCATTGTAGACCCCACAAACTATATATATTCTGGATCAGCGTGCAATTCTACATCGATATAGCCATGTCCGTCCGTCTGTCCGTCTGTGGAAATCACTCTAGCGTCCGAACGGATTGAAGTAGGTGAATAAAATTTTGGTAAAATCTATTATATGTATGTAGGACTTTTGGTATTGAAAGCGGACTATGTAGGTCCACGTTTTCGTATAGCCCCCATACAAAGTGACGCGTCGTCGTTTTAAGGAAATTCTAAGATATTTGTCCCATTTGACCACCGAATTGGTTGTAATTTGGTATTTTGTGTCTCTAGAGGCTAAAAAATATTTCCACCAAATTTTGTTTATATAGGTCCAGGTTTTGGTATAACCCCCATATAAGGCCCCATATATAGTACGCGTCATTTTAAGATATTTTGAATGTATTAGTACCATTTGAGTACCGAATTGGTTGTAATTTGGTATTTTGTGTCTCCATAGGCTAAAAAACATTTCTACCAAAGTTTGTTTATATAGGTCCACGTTTTGGTATAGCCTCCATATAACGCCCCACTTTAAGATATTTTGAATGTATTTGTCCCATTTGACCACAGAATCGGTTGTAAGTTTGTATTTTGTGTTTCCAAAGGCTAAGAAATATTTCTACCATAAAATGTTTATATAGGTCCAGGTTTTGATATAGACCCCATAGGACGATATCTCCCGATTTTCGGTATTTTGAAGGTTTTAGCCTCATTATCGCAGCGAAATGGCTGAAATTTGGTATTTAGTCTTCGTTGGTTGTATAAAACTTTCCCCCGGAAATTTGTAGGTATATGTCCAAGTCTTCATATAGCCCCCATAGGACGGCACCTCCCGATTTTCGGTATTTTGAAGGTTGTTGCCTCAATATTCCGCCGAAATGGCTGAAATTTGGTGGTTAGTCTTCATTTGGGGTATAAAACATTCCATATGAAATTTGTCGGTATAGGTCACACGACCTCATATAGTCCCCCTAGGACCACCCAATTTTCGGCATTTTTGAAGGTTTTAGTTTTACTATACTACCAAAATGCTTGAAATTTGATATTTCGTTCTCTTTTGGGATGCAAAACATTCTCCCAGAAATTTATCTGTATCGGTCCACGCTTTAATGTACATCCCATGGAACGGTACATCCCAATTTTCGGTATTTTGAAGGTTTTAGCCTCATTATTCCACCGAAGTGTCTGAAATTTTGTATGAAGACTTTTTCTGGGCTACAAAAATTTCCCTCTGAAATTTGCCGGTATACGTGCATGTTTTGGGGGGTACCCCCATTGAACGGTATATCCCAATTTTCGGTATATTGAAGGTTTTAGTCTCATTATAACACGGAAATGGCTGTAAAATGGTACTTAGTCTTCGTTAAGGGTATAAAACTTTCCACCTGAAATTTGTCGGTATAGGTCCATGTGTTCATATAGCCCCCATAGAACGGTACCTCCCGAATTTCTACATAAAGCTCGTTCTCCACCAAAATAGCTGATATTTGGTATTACGTTTTTGACAGAGGTATGAAGCATTCCACCCGAAATGTGCCAGTATAGGTCATCGTCCTCAAATAACCCCCATAGGACCGTACCTCCCGATTTAAGGTATTTTGAAAGTTGTGGCCTCAATATACCACCGAAATTTAGTATTTGAACTGCCATGAGTATATAAAATATTGCAGAAGGGAATTATCAGTATAAGCCCTTTTCTTCAAATAACCCCCAAAGAAGCGTACTTCCCGATTATCGGTATTTTGAAGGTTGTGTCCTCAATATCCGTATGATATTTAATATTCAGTCTCCGTTGGTGGTATAAAACTTTCCACCTGAAATTTTCCTGTATTGTTCCATGTTTTTATATAGCCCCCATAAAAAGTTCACTCCCAATTTTCGGTGTTTTGAAAGTTTTAGCCACATTGTTCAATAACTGAAATTTGGTATTTAGTCTTCGCTGAAGTTACGAAACTTTCCTTAAGAAATTTATCGGTTCAGGTGAACGTTTTATACAGTTATAAACTATCCAAATCCAGAATAACCAGGTTTAGGTCTAGTCGGTATCGTTCAATTCGGAAAATTGTAAATATTGGTCCATGTTTTGGAAAAAACAAAAATGCTGAGTTGAGATATTGTATGTACACGCAGAAAAATTTATGTTAGAAATATGTTTGGATCCAAACAAATATATGTTTGGGACCGGTTGCAAACAAATATATGTTTGGATCCAAACATAATATGTTTGGGTCCAAACAAATATAAGTTTGCAACATTTTGTAACATATCTCAATTTGATATGTTTGGGTAAAACATATTTTTTATGTTAGAAAATTTTTTCATGGGTGGAGAGAGGATGTTTGTCAACGAGAGTAATAACAGTGCTCTCGCGGCTGTGGAATGCTGTTTTATAATAAAGAGTTGTGTGTATTGTATAATAGAAGACGTTGAAGCGAAGGGGGCTTTGGTGGCGTGTATGCGTCAAACTCGGCAGGCGAAGAAGAAAAGAAGACATGATATGAATTATATTTTTTTTCTTTCTTCAGTGTTTTAGTTGCCTTTGTAGAGTCAAGACGGTAAAGTGAGTGAATAAATCAGTGTTTTGTGTTTTCTTAAAGAAATTGTGCTTTTTAGTAAATTAAATGCCCAATGCATTTTATAATTGAATCGGAAAGTTGAATGGAATTATTTTATTGGACAAGGAAGAAATCGCATTTAATATTGGTAATTACATACATACTTATGTATATTTGAAATATGGCATATCCATATTTATTTATTACTTTACATAATCATTTGATTCTAGATGCCGATTCACCGCTGATGATTTCAACTATGAGGACAATTTGTTTTATTTCACAACTAAGGAGAAGCGTTCCACTACGTTTCTATATATTTTTTCTTTTTAAAAGTGTGACTATTTACAAATTATTTCAATCAGTTTTTCTTTTATTAAAGTGTGTTATGTATTTCTTTGGAATTTTGTATGTACCTTTGTGTTTGTTGTTCTTTTGCCTTTTAATAAAAAAAAACACATTTGTGTGTATACTATAGAGATAGCCAGTGAGTTCTTAATGAGAGCAAGTGAGCACACATTTCAAAGTGTTTTACATTGAATTTTACGCTCCCTTGCTCTCAGTAAGCGCCCACTATTGCATGTGTTTGTTTTTTTTTTTTGTGCCTTTTGGGTTTGTATTTTTTTGCACCCAAACATATAAAATGTTTGCACCCAAACATAAAATTGTTTGCACCCAAACATATCTTTGTTTGCACCCAAACATATATATCTTTGCACCCAAACATATATATCTTTGCACCCAAACATAAATATCTTTGCACCCAAACATATACATATATGTTTGCACCCAAAAATATATTTGTTTCCACCCAAACATATATTTGTTTGCAGACCCAAACATATATTATGTTTGGGACTGTTGCAAACATATATATGTTTGCTGTAAAATATGTTTGGGACAGATGTTAGAGAGGCCGTTTTTTTTGCGTGTACTACTCTTGTAATAAAACGAAATTAAACTAATTGTTCCTATTCACTTTAATACAGTTCGTGGTGGAGGGTATAAACTTAACGCTACTTAACGCTTTTCATACTTGTTAATGTATCTACTCGTGTGTTGTTGCTTTTGTTTTGGTATTTCTATGCATTTCAATAAAAGAAAAACCACCACCATTTATAAATGTATTATGTCGGAGTAAGGCAATCAGTCTCCCGTGAGCGTACATTTACTCTCGGTCACAACCAGTTAAAGTCTACACAGGTTGTGAGCGAAAGTAAATTTACGCTCACGGGAGACCCATTGTCTTACTTTGCTGTATGTGTTTTTGTGGATTTTGGGTTTGTTTTTTTTGCAGCACCCAAACATATGTTATGTTTGGGACTGGTTGCAAACAAATATATCTTTGCTGCAAAATATGTTTGGGACATGTGTTGGAGAGGCCTTTTTTCCTACGTGCATAAATATGGAGTCGCTTTATAGCTTAAGTAAGCACTTCAAAAACAACGCCACAACTCGTCAAACAAAAATAACGCTTTACAAAACACAGATACTACCCGTGCTGATGTATGGTTCCGAAGTCTGGGTACTTGCGCAAGCAGATAAGGTAGTGCTCGGCGTATTTGAGAGAAAAATTCTTCGAAAGATCTACGGACCAATCTGTGAATATCGACATCGTATGAACCACGAGCTGTATCTGCCATACAACGACATCAATATAGTTAAACATATCGAGATGCAGCGATTGCGTTGGTTAGGCCATATAATAAGAATGAGCGATGATGAACCCGCTAAAAAGGCGTATAAATTCGAGTCACATGGCGGTGCACGCAGAATTGGCAGGCCAAATAATAGATGGCGCAAACAAGTGGATGAAGAGATGACAAGACGCGGTATTCCAGAAAGCGAAGCATCAAACAGAGAGAATTGGAGATCTTTTCTTAGTTCGGTCCAGGGACAAATGTTCTGTAATGGGCCAGCTAAGTAAGTTATGAATACATAAAAGGTAAGTGAATAAAAATAAACTGTATACGAAATGTGATAGTGGAAATTACAATGAATTAACTTTTTCAATCTTTTAGCGTCACAAGTAACATTTCGAAGTTTGACGTGCTTTAACATAAAGATTTAAAGGAAGCGTGTGGAGTTCAGAGAAAAGCTCTTTACTTGGAAAAAGGAGGGGTACGAATTATTGATATTGCTGTGTTTTGCTCAGTATTTATATTACCATGTCAGTTCCATTCAAAATAGATGAATGGTGGAAATGAATGAGACAACTGCCAGCTCTCCCGGCATTCCTGGTTCCAACTTATCATTTGTGGTCGAAACCGTTGTCAAAATCTCGTCGAACAAACATTGTTGCTACACTATCGCCAACGGATGTGCTCAGTTTGACCACGTATGGTGTCATTTATTCTCTGGGTGTACTCATACATACATACAAGAAGAAAATATTGAGATAAAGTTTTTTTTTTTATTTATTTTAGTATATCCCCCACACAACAATTGATAATCACACTCAAATTAATCTCCCCCCAGATCCTATTATTTGCTCCCATAATGAGGCCAACACTTTTATCTTCTGCTTCATTCAAAAACTTTTCCATAAATAATTACTTCAAGTACTTGGCAAAAATCTGTCCTTAATTTATACTCATTATTGATGAGGTAATTTATTACTCCGGCAAACGAACGCAGATTTAATCGCGAGCAAAAGAAAAACGTTCTACCACAACTTACCTGTGCCGATACTTTGCCCTTTTTCAGTCGTGTCAAATCAGTATGGCTCCATTGGCTAACCTTCCAGGGTGCAACTTCTCTGAGATCTTCATTAAAGCTATAAAACGAGAACGAAGAAGAAGAAGATGAAAAGAAAGGTAAAACAGTTGAGATTAAGACAAAATACTGCATACACTAAAGTTTCTTATTAAAAACTTTGTCTAGCTGGCAGCCCAACCCAGGCCAGGCAAGACAGCAGTGGCAGAATCTAGTCCAGAAGAAAACAAAACAATTTGTAAAATGAACAACAAACCACTGGGAGTTGAGAATAAGAAAACTTGAAGCAGAATAAAAAAAAACAAAATTAAAGAACAACCAAAGAAGTTGAGGAGAAAAAAAGAACGAACTAAAGACAACTACAGGACCAAACAAACTGCAATCAATCAATGATAGAGAGAGTCGAGAGTAGAAAGTGCCAGGAAGATATGTTGCTTGGGTTTCTTTTTTTAGTTACGCTTACAACAAAACCAAAAAAAAAAAATGAAACGAAAAACAAATAACTAAAACCCGCAACCAAAAAAAGAAAACAACTGCAGTACCAACACACCCACGAAACACTTACTTAAAGTCATTGAGTTTATTGTGCAGGAACTTTCGTATATTCCATGGTAGGTCGTTATGCCCATCAATTAAAGGCACTTGATCTAATAGTTGTAGGGCAACACGTAGACGTTCTTCGAATGGAGCACCTAGAAGCAAAGGGGAAGAAAGGAACATAGATATGAGAATAAAGTAGAAAAATGTAGATAAGAATTAAAACTGGATAATTAAATAAAAATGAAATTTAGAAAAAAAAACTGTGTAAATATAACAATCCCAGAAAAGGAAGTGGTGGCAAGTGCATTTCTTTCAATTAGACAACATGTCATTGGTAGTGCTGTGCACTATTGACATATGGTAAATAATGAATTTTACATGAAAACAGTGGGACTGTTTTAAAGGATTTGTTTGCAATACAACACAAAAACAAGTAAAAAGCTTTAAGTTCAGCCGGGCCGAACTTTTTATACCCTCCACCATAAAATATTCTGAATATTCTGAAATATTCTGAGCGAATGCAAGTTGCTTCAACAAAAATCAAAGTGATTCGATATCAGGTCTTAAAGGGAACTTATCCGAAATTTTGTGTGGGAGGTACCGGATGGAGTGGACAAATATAGTCCATATTTGAACCTGATCTGCATCTGGTGAATATATTAGGATGTGTAAAGTATAGACCAACAATTTCGAGCAATTTTTCCGAACATTTTTGAACTTTTGTGGGGGAGGTACCTAAAGGAGTGGACCGATATGGCTTATCTTCAAACATAAACTATGTTTGGACAAAATATTACTAACGCCAAATTTTGGACCGAATCGGCAGATCCGTTCGAGAGTTATCTTGCGCTCCAACCACCTCACACGGTGTCATAGGGGTTTTTTGCAACTTTCAGGCTATTTTCTCAGGAAGTATTGACTTGCCCCCGATGAAACTTGTACCGTCGTATAGAGGGCAGTGAATACAAGTTGCTAAAACAAAAATCAAAGCTATTCGAGAGATGGCCCTAAACTGAACTTTTCCGAAATTTTGTTTGGGAGGTACCCGAAGGAGTGGACCCGTTGAGTCCATATTGAAACCTTATTTAAGTCTGGTACACATTTCACGATGGGCAAAGTATGGACCAAATCGGTTACTCCCTTCAAGAGTTATCGTGCCACAAATTTTCCGAACTTTTGTGGGGAAGGTACCGAAAGGAGTGGACCGATATAGCCCATCTTCGAACTTAAATTAAGTTTGGGTAAAATATTACGAAAGCCAAAATGAACCGGTTTAAGTTGAAAATCCAAGAAACCCGTTTTTCCCTACATTTGCCGTTATAAAATCAAAAAACGAAGTGACCCAAAGAAACCAAAGGTATTTTCGTCTTCCATGGACTCCTACAATACCGAATTTATGCATCAAAACCGCTGCAAATTTTCACTGTAGCACAGTGTTATCAACAAACCGGAAAGCCGAGGTGTCATTTTAATGGGCCATACGAAAACATGGACCTATGTTGACAATTACAACAGACTGATATGGCTAGATTGATTCAGAATTGTATCCTTAACAAAAATATATGGGGATTTTTAAGTAAACTCGGACACATTTTCAAAATGAGGTAAAACATTGTAGTATACTTTCAGATTTTTTGACTAACGGTTCCGGAGATATCGTATCTTGAAAAGGTCGAATTCTGTAAAAACTATATATGTACAAAAAAATACTCATAACTTCTCTAATATTGGTCCAATTTGAAAAAAATATTTTTTGCATGTTTTTGTTTTATCAGCTTTTCAATAAAAAAAAATTGCACATTGGACTTGGATGCAATTTTCGCGATTTAATAATTAAAATTAATTTTAACAATGATTGTGCTCTTCCATTTTCCTGAAATTTTTTATTAAACTTCGATCAATTTCAAAAATTGTAAGTCCTATTTGGTAGTAGGATTCGAATGATTACTATTTTTCTCAATTTTTTTAAAATCAATTTTTAACAATGATTTTACTCTTCGATTTTCTTGAAATTTTTTGTAGTAAACTTTGATCAATTACAAAATTTTAAGTTCTATTTGGTAGTGGGATTCGAATGATTACCATATTTTCTTAACTTTTTAAAATTTGTCAATACAATTTTTTCTTTATACCGGTGTGAAACATTTGTTATTTTAGCAAAAAACTACAAAATTACATTTTTTAACATTTATTTTGTTGTTTTATTTAGGAATTTATTTTAAACAACTTAAAAACTGCGTCTTTTTTCGATTTTGAAAATGGATTAGCAGTTATTGTACCAGCGGAACAATAAACTAACTAAATTGATGATCAACTAAATACAGCTCGGAAATTATATGACTGGGCATCCGAGCCGAATAATCTACCAAATATTAAAATTATATTTTTTCAGACGATGATTATTTAAATACGAATGAGGATTTGCATTTGAAATATGCAATGGCTAAACCTATCGCGGACAAAAAAAAAAAAAAATAATTCAGTAATACCTACTAATGCTGGTTCACTAAGATACATTTCTAAATAAAATAAAATATAATTTAAAAAAAATTAAGTTACAATGTTTTATTTATAAGTGCACCAAAAAATTATAAAATAATTGTTCGCGTAGCCTTAGTAAGTATATTCTTCTTCATGATGGAATCTCTCAAATAAAACACTTGCCTTCAAATTAAAAATGGGAACAAAATTAAACGGCAAGTGTTTTATTTGAGAGATTCCATCATGAAGAAGAATATACTTACTAAGGCTACGCGAACAATTATTTTATAATTTTTTGGTGCACTTATAAATAAAACATTGTAACTTAATTTTTTTTAAATTATATTTTATTTTTAAGTTTTTAGTTAACAACAACATTTTAGATGCCTGAAATCGGGTGGTACCGCTATATGGGGGATATACCAAAACCTTGACCTATGTCCAAAAATTTTGGTGGGAAGTTTCTGTACCATTGGAAACTCCAAATCCCAAAGTACAGCCAATTCGGACTAAAAATGAAGATAAAATCCCCAAAATGCCTAAAATCGGGTGGTACCGCTAATGGGGGCTATAGGAAATAATGGACCCATATTGGTTTTGGTTTCATATTCATGTATTGTCATCCAAATCTGTAAAGTGTGCAAAGTTTCAGTTCGATTGGTCAACCGCAACTGTGTGAAAAATGAGTTACCAGATTTGAACTAAACAGACAACGAAGCAAGTTAAATAAAACATAGTAACAAAAAACTAATGTTAAAAAATGTAACTTTGTTTTTTTTTTTTTTTTGGTAAAATGAAAAATGTTTCAAAATAATATATTGGAAAACATGTACTGAAATTTTTAAAAAAAATTAAGAAAAAATAGTATTCATTCGAATCCCACTACCAAATAGTTTTAAGTTCTATTTGGTAGTGGGATTTGAATAATTACTATTTTTTCTTAATATTTTTTGTAATTGATCGAAGTTTAATCCAAAAAATTTCAGGAAAATCTAAGAGTACGATCATTGTTAAAAATTTATTTTAAATATTAAATCGCGAAAATTGCATCCAAGTCCACAGTCCATTTTTTTTTTATTTTTTAATAGCTGACACAGAAATCCCCATATATACATCACAGAGTCGCAAAGTACTATTCCAATACGTTACAAACGGAAAAACAAACTTAATATATTCTCCAAACAATGGTGCCGGTTATAAAAAGTAATAACGGTGTTAAGTTCAGCTGGACCTGTGGCTGAAATTTTATAACTACCAAAATTCGTGTAGTACATTTCTATGGAGATAATATCAAAAAATAACGTCAATTCTTTGCCGAATAATTTTAAAGCCTCAATGCACATCAAATACCATAATTTCCGCTATTTCTGTTGGATAATGTGGCTAAAACCTTTAAAATACCCAAAAACGAAAGGTACCGTTCTATGGAGGCTATATGAAAACTTGGACTTAGACAGACAATTCTTTGCATTAATATTTTTACTCCAAACGGACAACATTTTAGCCATATCGGTAGGATAATACTTCTAAAACCTTGAAAATACCGAAAATCGGGCGGTATCATTTTATTAGGGCTATATCAAAACGTGAACCAATATATTGGTTTTATTCGAGCGAGGAATAATTATATTAAGCAATAGAGAAAATTGAGTGAAATATTCTGTGTACCAATCCTACAACAATTATACGAGCATGCATCCCTTGTTATTTGTTTCATTTTATTGGCTAGATTTTTAGTACATTGAATCAGAGGTGCACTACTTTCCAATTTGTAATCGTCTGGAATAACTTAAATGTCATGGGTAAGGTTACGGTCATATGGGTAGGATAACTTATCTTCGGTTGGGACTTGCGAAGACACATTTTATGTTGAATAATGTTTATTCTAATTGCAACTAGTCTGTCATCCACCGGGGTGAAACATTAGTCGGAACACTTGACAGCACTTGGAATGTAGAAAGTTCGACAGTTTTTAGCCTAAACGTACTCAGGACATTTTGACATACGATCATGTGTTTTGTTGTTTATAGTGACTTAAAAAATCACTTTGCAAAAAAATTTAATTTCATTTTCTTGTGAACTTTTTCGTCAGTTTATTTTTCACATTTTTCGACGTGGATGATCACGGCAAGAGAACACTATGAAAAACTGGTTTAATGAATTCAATCGTGACCGACACTTGCTGAAAGACGAAGGTCGTGAGGGTCGTCCGTTGTGCCCGAAAAAATTAACGTGTTCGTGAACGGATAATGCAAGATCGTCATGATATATACCGTGAAATAGAGGCATCCTTGGACATTTATTCCACCAGTTAATATTTGATATTGCATGAACATCTGGCTGCAAAAATGGGATTTTCTCGTTAGATCCACCACAATTTGACAATCGTTCAAAAAAATGCTATTGTCGATTGGTACAAAGAAATTGTGAATTGTGCTTCAATCGACGTTTATAAAATCGTCACAGATGACGAATCTTGGATCAATGCGCATGAACCCGAAACACAATAGCCATCGCCCGTGTGGGTCTTCGAAGCCGAGCCAAGTTTAACGAAAGTTGTTCATGGAAAAGCACTTCGAATCAAATGGTCGACTGTTTCTTCGGCAAAACTCACCATGTGGCTACTATACGGCTTAAGGAATGCAGGACGGTTAATTCTGAGTTGTAAATTACAATTTGTTTGCCTAAAGTCTCCTGAGAAATTCGAAAAACGAACAAGAGAAGACGTATCATTGTGCACCATGACAATGCCAGCACATTTTTTGACCGGACAAAACGTGGAATTGATGGGTCAGCCGCCGTATAGCGCTGACTTGTCGCATAATGACTTTATTTGATTTTCGCACATCAAGAAAAAAGGCGTGGTCAACTATTTTCGTCGCCAGACGTTGCTGTTGAAGCGTTCAAAAACCGTGTTTTGGAGGTGTCTCAATCGGAGTGGAAAAAACGCATTAAAAATTGGATTGAGCACATGAAAAAGTGTATAAATAATGCAGAAGACTACTTAGTACAAGTAAGAAAGTGACAGTCAGCTGTTCCAACTGAGATATACCCTCAGTCTTGGACCTATAAAAAATAATCAAACGCAATACTTCTGACCTCTATATGGATTTTTTTGAGTTTTTGGGCCAATTTCCCAAGAAGCATGGAATTGCTCCCGAAAAAATAGTACCATCTTAACAGGGGCCGCATACAAAGCATGTTACCAAAAATTTAAAAACGACCAGATGATTCTTTAAACTGCACTCTTTCCAAACTTTGTTTGGGAGGTACCCGAAAGAGTGGTCCTATGAAGTCAATAGTCGTACAAAATTCGAGGCTGTAGGAAATAATACGATGTACAACTTTTGGTGAATATTGGTTTCTTCTTTCGAGGGTTATCTTACGTACTACCCAGTTTAGTTGGTGCCGGCAGGCTTTTTTCGTAAGAACGTTTTGCAAAAAAAAAAATCAAAACGATCAGAGACGAGCTATTAAAGTGCCCTTTTCCCCAATTTTGTGTGAGAGGTACCCGAAGGAGGGGAACAATATAGTCTATATTCCGACCTGATACATGACTAGATGAAATAATACGATGTGCAAAGTTTGGACCAATCAGAATCTCCCTGCGAGACTAGTCTTGCGGATTTGCCATTTTAGTTATTGTCGTCAAGGTTTCTTGGCGCTTTTCGGTCATTATATCAGGAAGTATGGACTTGCGCCCAAAAAATTGTACCATCGTAAAGGGAGCCGCAAGGGAGCCTGCTGAAAACAAATTTCAAAACTATCCGAGAAGATCATTTTAACTTCACTTTACCCGAATTTTGTGTGGGAGGTACCCAAAGGAGTGGACTGATATAGTCCATATTCAAACACGATCTATATCTCGAAGGAACAAGACGATGTTCAAAGCTTGGACCAAATCGATTGCTCCCTTCGAGAGTTATCACACACTATTCAGATAAAGTATGGACAAAATATTACGATACCCAAAATTTGGTTCGAATCGGTTGATCCGTTCGAGAGTTATCGTGCGCCCCAGCCAGCCAGACAGATAGACGGACAGGCAGGGCTAAATCGACTCCAAATTGGCTTAATCGAATTTCGTCCAAACATACTTGGGGTCTAAAACCGTTATTTCGACGAGGCACTATGTCTAAATGTCACCAGAGCAGGAGTTACTTCCATTATTGTATTATTTTGGACCACACAAATCGTGCATGTGAGAGCCCATATGACACCTATATTTTCACTGGACCATAGCCGTAAACCTCTCACGTATTTTCGCATACTATATAAATAACCAATGGCTTATCCTAAATACGTAATTTATGTTAAAAGTACTAAAAAATACGCAAATATAAATTCGCCACAAATATATATTCGCCACAAATGTTTAATAAGCTGTTTAAATTGAAGGCACAACATCTTTTGTGTAACGAAAAACCATCAATAAGAAATTTTTATTGTTCAATCACAACGACAATCTGGATAAAAATTGTAAAATATGGCCCTAAACCCAGTATCGAAAACAAAGGCTGCTAAGAATGTGATACGTTATGGTTACAGATTTCTTTTATTCAGAGACTCATATTGAAATTTCATTTGGAACATTTCTTTCTTTAACAATATTCCCAAAAAGTGAAGAATTTTGCTAGATTTTGATACAGTATGGAATTATGTAAAATTAACTGTCCAAAATAAAAACAAATAATTCCATCCTAATATATATACATTTGTAATCTATTTTTTTAAGAAATTAGTATACCTAGATATATGGTTTATTCTGAAACACATAGTGAAATTTTGTGTAGAATTTGTCATCTTTTGACGCTTTTCATCTAGAACCAAGTTTCATATTACTTTCACGTATCAACTCGAAAAAAGAACGAAAAAAATTTCATCAAAAAATTGGAAATATTTTCATGTTTTTTTTTTTTCAGCAAAATTGATACTGATATTTTCATGCTTTAAAATGTAAATAGACATTTTATTTCTTTGGTGACCCATAGTGAAATTTGACGAAGAATATTTTTGCCTCTGACATCATCTCTCTAAAATTATGTGTTGTGGGACAATTTTGAATAAACTCATATGAAGTCCGACTTTAACCCTAAAACGTGTTTTTAATTTTTAGAGATTCCTGGCGATTAGACAAGAGTTACAGTTTTGATGTATTCTGAGACCTATAGTAAAATTTTATGACGAACATCTTTGTAGAATATTTGGATTTGATACGATCACATTTTTAAGGAGTTCTTTAAAGATTTTCGAAAAAAGGACAAAAAAGACCCCTTTGATGAATCGCATGAGGGTTAAAATTTTTAACAAAAATATTCCCCACACCCTTCTAAGTAAAGTTACCAAAGACACTATATATCTAAAATGCAAGGATTCCAAGATATCTTAACTCGAATATTTAGAAAAAATTACAAATGGTCGGAACATGCCCCGCCTATTTTGGTTACTTTCCGACGTAAACTTTAAAAACGCCGATACACGTGTCTCATATTTTTAGCTCTACTTTCATAATATACTCGATTTTAATTAATTTCTCGTTAGAGACGAGCTTTGTTTGTCATTTTTTTTGTTGTTGCACAGTGTTATTACCAATTACTTCATGTTAGCGACACTGTAGTATTTATTTGTCACTTAAGGTCTCTCAAAAAATTAATTTATTTGAATTGTCATTAATTTCTTTTCGAAAACAAAAACACAACAACAACAAAATATTATTCATAACAAAAAAACATAATTGATTTACTTACTTGCAGCCACTCTTAAAGCCAATGGCACTGCAACGCTTGCAGCACCGATTATTAAAAGTATCGAACTAACAGCCAGCCAATGTTTTGCAGCATCGAATCCTTAAAAGTTTGTAACAGCAACAAAAACAAGCGGTGATCAGACGAGGAGGGAACATTGAAGTAATGGCAGTAGTTGTTTATGTTCAGGTTAAGGAAAATTTCATTGACATCCAAGAGACAGACAACACCAACAGAGTTCATGTAGCAGTCATCAGCAGTAGCAGTTTAATGAAGGCATCAGTTAATGTCGTCGTCATCGTCGTCGCCGGTTTGTGTGGTAAAGTGGGATTGTCCAGTGTCGAAGAGATAAAGTTCATGGTGTTGTTGTAGTTACCAATTTTGATGTTGCAATTGCAGATAATGTCATTGAAGTTTTGTTATTTAGAGTATCCAACCATCCAGCCAGTCCAAAATGTAAGGATCACCATGAAAAAAAGGTAAACAAGAAAAAGAGAAACAATAATTAAACACTTTACTTTGGCACTGTGTAATCATCAGCAGTAGAGTAACAGCAGTTGTAGTGGTAAACAAAGTTTATGGACAATTGATGATGATGAGAGTGGTGAAGGATTTGTTTTGCTTAAGGAAGTTGTGTCAATGGTCAAGTTATATACAAATATAAACAAAGTAGCTACAATATTCTCGATACGGGGTACATGTTTGTGGTTTCGAAAGCATGTTTAGAGAATGCTTTCGTTATCAGTTTTTCAAAAAAATGTTCAAGGCTAATAATACATGATTTGTTGTTGAATAAGACTCGTTTCGACACACAAACTTCACATCTTTCAAGCCTGACATACTGTTCGCATTGTTGTATGATTCCGAGTCATCGATTCGTATTTGTGGCACAATTCCTCGAAATATTAAATTATGGAGTAGCAATATCTGCAAATTTTATAAGCTACGCACAATTATTTGTTTTCCCTTTTTGCACCATATGCTTCGAACAATCTTTATGGATTCTCTTCTTCAATTCCTCGAAATAATAATCATAAACTAGGCCCTCCTCCTATCGGAAAGTTTGATTAATATTATCATACCGATAATTCCCTAACAAAATTCTCAACAATACATGATTTCAATGCCACTCCCTATCTCCCTCCTCCTTTCCTCCTAATTTTCCTCTCTGGGCCATTTAGCAAAAATGGGTGAGACAAATTTATGTGATGTCCCATAATAAATTCCATGTTATCTCTTCTCTTTACTAACTGCGCCCAATAAGACAATTTCATTAATGTTGTTTCTTATTCCGCCACAAATTTTACTAATCTACAATGTGAAATATATGTATAAAAGTTCTAACAATCGAAATGCCATACCAACAAACAAGAAAACTAAATCGGCTATATTATCCATTCAGACGACGATGAAGTACAAGTAGAAGTACACAGCATTACAATCAGCAGCAGTAGCATGCCAATAAAATGGAACAGTACCACAAAATGCTAATTAAAAACATTGGCAGACAGACCAAGAATTGTTGTATTGAAACGACGACATTGATAATAGTGATGGCAAATGGAGTGAAAGGTAGAGGGAGAACGCGCGGGGGAAGTAGGAAATAAATGTAGGAAAAACTTCGACAAAATAAAATACAATTACAATTATTTGAATGGATAAGCTTAAGGCGACTTTGTCTGGTGTTCATATGAATGTATTTGTGTACAGCTACAGCTAGGAATGCGGAAATGCAAATGTTGGCAAACGAAATTGAAACATAGGGTTAAAAGATTGGTATAAAGGAGATTTTTTTAACTACGCTACGTGTATGCAGTCAAAGGGTTTTATTTTAAGGGAGACATTGTGCATTTTTAGAAAAAAGGAAGTAGGGCAAGATTATATAAAAGGTAGTAAGTTGGCAGCCCCCCCGGTTGTTATTTTCGTGTAATGTATTACTCGAGATTGCAAAACAGGAAAAATCGATTCGAAATATCTGTCGGATAGGCAGCAACGTCCTATTCCTGACAAACAAAGAAATATCTCTCCAGCATTCCAATGCATGCAGATTGTATCAGCATTTCAAATAAGGAGACCTTATTTAGCAAGGTTTTTTCGCGTTAATTGCTTGTAAAAACACAATGCCCACAATTTTTGGTGGATAAGTTAGGTATACCTAACTTTAGCTAATTCGATCAGGGGCCTAATTACGAACGTTCGAAATTTTTGGATTTCCTTATACGATCGAATTTATTTAAAAAAGTTATCGATACATACGGTTATCGAACGGTGAACACAAAATATTACAGACAAACAAGTTGCTGTGCGGCAAGTGTCTCGTAAAATAAAATGAAAAATTTAAAATTGTATAAAATAATAGAAAATTGTGAAAAATTAAAAGTAATAGTGATCACTATGTAAAAATAGAACATGAAAAAAGCGTTAAGTTCGGGCCGAAGTTTTTATACTCTCCACCATAAAATATTCTAAACTAAAACTGAATAATTATTTTCTATCCTGTCCACAATTTGAGGCGGAGATATTCTGTGACCACTGATACCTACCTAAATTAAATCAAGTAAAAAAGTATCAGTCGGCCGACAGAGATATACCCTCAGCCTACGTGAAATAAAACTTTCATCTACGGACAGATCGACACAATTGTTGAACTTTTGTGGCGGAGGTAACATAAAGAGAAGATCGATATCGGCCATTTGAGAAGTTAAGCTAAATTTGGACAAAATATTAGGAGATCCAACGTTTGGATAAAATTGGTTGCCCCGTTCAAGGGATATCGGGCATACCATTTTAGTGAAATTTTTAAATGTTGGAGGGAAGTACAAGAAGTTGTTGCCAATCTTCGAACAGAAACTAAGTTTGGACACCTTTTTGGCTGTTTTCTCAAGCAGTATGGACTTGCCCCTGAAAAAGTATTTACCGTCGTAATTGAGGCAGCGAATGCAAGTTGCTTCAACAGAAATCAAAACGATTCGAAAGCAGGTCTTAAAGTGAATTTATCCAAAATTTTGTGTGGGAGATACCCGAATGAGTGGACAAATATAGTCCATATTCAAACCTGATATACATATGGCAGATGAATTAGGATGTGTAAATTATGGACCAAATCGGTCACTCTCTTCAAGAATTATCGTGCGCACAATTTGTCCGAACATTTTTGAACTATTGTGGGGGAGGTACCTGAAGGAGTGGACCAATATGGCTTATCTTCGAACTTATACTATGTTTGGACAAAATATTACGAAGGCCAAATTGTCTGCAGATCCGTTCAAGAGTTATCTTGCGCTCCAAACATTAAACACGGGTTTTTGCACTTTTAAGGCTATTTGCTTAGGAAGTATGGACTTGCCCCAGATGAAACTTTTACCGTCGTATGGGGGCGATGAATACAAGTTGTTACAACAAAAATCAAAGCGATTTGATAGCAGATCCTAAACTGAACTTTTGTGTGGGAGGTACCCGAAGAAGTGGACGGATTAAGTCCATAAGTATGGGCCAAATTGGTTATCGTGCACACAAATTTTCCGAACATTTTCGAACTTTTGTGGGGAGGTACCGGAAGGAGTGGACCGATATAACACATCTTCGAACTTAAACTAAGTTTGAAGAAAATATTACGAAAGCCAACAGTGCTAAATCAACTACAAATTGTCTGAAACGGATTTCGGATGAGGCACATTCTGCCCGTATGTAAGTGTATATATAGCCTCGTTAGCATAAATGCTGAGGGTATAATAAATGATGTGTGTATAAAAATGCATATAGAAATGTCTTTCATCGGTTGGCGACCTTATATGGGGATAAATTAAAGTGTGGACCTATGCTGGTAATTGTTGTTGGAGAAGTTTTGTGACCACTGAGAACCTCAAATGTCGAATTGCAGATACTTCGGTCAAAAATTGTAGCTTAAATGATCAAAATACCGAAAATCGGGAGGTACCGTTATATGGGGGCTATACCAAAACATGGACCTATGATTAAAATGTTTAGTGGAGAAGTTTTATGACCACTGGGATCTTCAAACGGTAAATTACAGGTAGTGCGGTCATAAAATGTAGCGAAAATACCGAAAATCGGGAGGTTATATGGGGGCTATAACAAAACATGCACCTATGTTGACAATTACACTGTGGTACAAAAGTTGACAAAAATTTTTTTGCAGGGGTTCTGATGCATTTATTCAGTTTTGTGGGAGTCCATGGAAGACGAAAATACCTTTGGTTTTTTGGGTCACTTCGTGTTTTGATTTTAGAACGGGGTTTCTTGGATTTTCAACTTAAAACGGACATAACTTCTTTTTCCACAACGGACTTTCAAGCTCAATTTTTATTTAAAAGGTGAAAATCAGGTCTTTCGAACAAGCCATAATTTTTAAAAATTGGGTAACAAATGGTCATGTTATAGTGATTTAAGTGAGACAAAAACGCATTAAAAAACAGGAAAATGCTTTTCCTCGTGATCTAGGGTGCATAGGAGACACCAAACTGCGTAATTATTTACTTTTATAAACGTGGGCCTACAAAGAAAGACGCATCTTTCCCAAATTTCAGGGTCCTATAGCCATGGATTCTACAGTGATTATCACATACGGCCGGACATTACAAACGTAAAACCAAACCTAATATGCCCTAACTTCAGTTTTGTCATTCATCATGCAACCATATAGTATTTTGTAGTTGTTTTACGGTTGGACAGTTATCGATAATTGCGAATAATCAACAGTCAAAACTGACAATGTGTACTGCACTTTAAGACAACTATCAAAACGATAGTCACATTATCGGTAGTTTGCCTAGTCGCGAAAGCTCCCATTTGGTTTTTATTTTGAATACACTTCCACTGCATAACGCTACTGTGTATAACACAAAAAGGCTTTGCTTTTGACTTGAGGAATTCGTACTTACTTCTGATCCCATGGAAAATAACCGTGAGTTGGACCAATTTAGTAAGCTGCGAAAGTTTGATCAAATATATTGGGTAGTTGGTGATAACAATCAAAGTGTCATCGACTAATATGTTGAGGGGAATTTCATTTCAGCTATCCAGGTGGTGAGCAATGTGGCAGTAGGTTTAGCAGCGATTGTTTTCATATTTCTCAGAAGGATGAACTATGCATTTTCGAAACCCGTGCTGATGTTGGACAACGGGAAAACTGTTTTTTATCATAGGGGGAGTAGTGCATCTAGAATCTTGGCTACTGGCGAAAGGGCAAATCGGTCCGTACGATTAATCTGGGCTGGCATCCTTGCCTGAATTCAGTAGCGATACCACCCGGCCAACTTTCCTAGCTTTTGTCACAATATGGGTGTACCATTGGGCACAACATTTCGAATGATTTCTCGTTTCCAATGACAACTGCTACATCGTAAATTCGCAGAGGCAATTTGTTACTGTCACGCCCTTAAAATGAACAGTTGTTCTATCATACTTCTTTCCCCTATATGAGAGTGATTTAAGAGTTGCCCATTGGTATATGTGGTCTAGCCACTTTTTCCGCATATGCTCGCCCACTAGTCTATTGACTTCAATAGTAAATTCCGTATCTCTTGGGTCTTCATTCGAGTAGAAAAATAACGAGCGGTAGTAGCTATGATGATGTCCCGGGAAATTCCCTCTGCTACCGAGGAGTTGAGGGAATGGGCAGCACCCGGTGATTGGCAAATCTTCTGAATTCTTGCCAATCAGCATTTCCATGGTTCAAAAATACACAACGGTTAGAGACTGTGAAATCGGGTGTCTGTTAGCGGAGACGATGATAGGAAGGTAGTGTGAGCCAAGCGATATGACGGTTTGCAGGTCGCGGTCAGACGGTTTGTCAGCCTTTGCAATCTCCTCTTATCCTCATAGCAGCATATCTATTTACCATGCAAAATGTGGAGCTATCATGTTTCTCCGACAGCGCAGTACCTCTTTGGTCAAAGCCTTGGACGAAATGCCAAATCTCGTGATGATGATTGAAGTCCCCATGTAGGTGACATTTATTACCCTTCCAAAGTGAACTAATATCAGGCATATAACGCAGGCCATACCAAGAGGGATAAGTCTGTATGGGACAGACTGGTGTATGAAGGAGGCCAGTCCTCCTTTTCATGTACGTTCCTTACGCAAAACTTTATAACTATTACAACGATGCAAGCTTTGAGCTTTGTCTCTTGGATCGCCGCGACAATGCTGATTCTCCGACTCAATGAGGCGGTTGCAATTGAATTGCAGGAATGATACATTTTACGGGGCGATGGAAGAAAAGTTGGGGCACACGACGACGATGAAGTTGGGGCACGCTGTCTAGCTCATCGGGCAGCAGCTGCTGAAGCTGCTAGTGCCAAAGTAGTTTCTCGCCGATGTTAATATCTTACGAAAGATTTTTATCTCAAACACACAAGGCACTGCTGGCGCCTGAAACCTCTTTTGGCACTAAACTGTTGGGAAAATGTATTTTTCTATTTGAACTGAGGACCGGATATCAGTTAATGTTATATTACATTGCCGAATGAGCTTTGCGGCAATACCAAATTCAGACATTCCTTGGAATATCTTTGAGCTTATGGGGCTGTCGAAGGCTGCATTATAATCAACAAAAATATGGTAAGTGTCAATCTGCATCACTTTGGTCTTTTCCACGATTTTCTGCAAGGTAAATATCTGGTCAATGGAGGTTTGCCAGGTCTAAAAGCGCATAGGTACTGCACAAATCATTTCTGAGCACGACGCTCCTGGCCACACCATGGGTTTCTTGGTAGAGGTCTCTGGTATCCAAGTATGGATTTTGCGGCTGTCTGCATGGTGTGGGCAATACTTTGCCACTGTGCTTATATCTTATCGGGACGAGGAGTACTTTGACTGAATTTCCAGACTGTTGGGCCAAAGATATTTTCCTCTTTAATTTTTAAATTAAAATTGCTCAGAATAATTGTAAGTTCATATGCAGAACAACAGTCACATGCTTCTTCTGGGCCCTCGTAAAATATATCTTCGGGCTGCTCATCCTTGTCTTCAGTGGGAGCATGAGTGCAAATAAAATTGATCATGAAAAATTTAGCTCTTATCCGAATATCACCAAATCTTTCGACTATCTACAAATCCGCAAACAAATTCATGCTTTGTGTCATGGAAGCTATAATACAATACGTCACCTTTAGGTTTTTTGACGAATTTCCAAATCCATCGTATTTATGTATGGCGGTAATATCGGTCTTGTACTTTGCAAGTACATCTGCCAGTTCTTAAAATGCACCTTCTCTGTAAAGTGTCCGGGCATTCCAGATGCAGATTCACAAAATCGTGGTCCTTTAAACGTTTGCGGCGGTCTTCAATTTCAGAGTGGTTTCTTTTTCTTTGTTTTTTTTTCATGTGATGTTTTTAGGGGTTTTATCGTATTTATGGGTGAAGGCGCGGCACATTGTATCTCAATACCTTTACCGGTTATTAAGGACAGCTTCTCACGTGACACCATGGAGGTCAGTGTTCACTTGAGATGGAAGAGGCCTCAAGATAAGTTCTGGTCTTTACCATTCTAAACCCGGTCAAGTTTGCTTGGTATCATTCATCTCCTACCTCACCCAGAAATTTACCCTGATCAAGAATATATGTATATACTTTATGGAGTCACAAATGATACTTTCATAGTATTGTATTGTAGTATTGTACCCTCTGAAAATGTTCAAAATGAAGAATATTGGCTCCCTACATAAATTTGAGGATCTACGTTCGAAAGCGACCGGAAGCTGTTAGGTCTACGCGACCATATGATAATAATCATAGTATATTCTGCTGTACCAATGAATATACCCTGTTATAATTTCCCACTACTTAACCTAATTTAAGTTTATTTCCCTTTCCCGCACACAAACACACACACATGCCAAACATACATTACCATCGTACCAATACAAGGCTATTTGCATTATCGTAAGTCTATTTGTAATTCTCATTGTAACCACTTTGACAAAAGTTAAATAACAGTAACTGTAAATTTGGTTTAGTTTAAATCAAAGAACAACAACAACCCATTGACATTACTGGTAGAATTGAACTTTGCTCGAATTTGTGTGTGCGTGTGTGTGTTGGTGTATTTACACAATGACAATTGCATTTGTATATATTGTGGTCGGAATGGATTTTTGCCATTACTCATATTTACTCGATGTCTGAGGACAAGACCGCAGTAAAGTAAATTATCGATAGAGTTCAAAAGTTATATGAACTGAACACAATACAGGGTAGTCTAATAGGTGTGTGGATCGTGAGAATTACTAGGCAGTTCTATGAAAATTCCCTAGTAATTACTTAACTCAAGGCAGCATGAATATTCTTGTACGTAAATGTAATACCTACAATGTGATGGGTTATGAGAAATGTAAGTCTCGGCATGCTTTATTTGAAGTTTATTTGAAGCGCCAAAACCGCTTAACCCACATGTCCAAAAAAATTTAACTGAATGTAAAGATCTAACTTAACTCCGTGCGGAGTTATTTTTTTTTCTTCCTTTTTTTCTCTCCCATCGGACGCCTCCCCAAGTGGTGGATAGGGGAACGCTCATCAGATATGGCGGGTACCGCAGAAATAAAATATGCGGGGCGAACCAAAAGAAAAAAATGGAAAATGGCAGCGTCTGACCAAAGGATTGGCGGCAGCAAACAGCGTCTGAACTCCAGGAGGAGCGGCTGAATACGGAGACGGAAAACTCTAAACCCTTCAGAAGGCCTCGGCAAACCACTGAAGTATAATGCCTAGAAAAATCATACAATTACAATGAATACAGAAAATAACCTACGGCCCTCAGTCTCCGGCAATCAGAGGGTGCTAAGAATCCCCGGAGGTAAAACCAAAACCAGACTTAGAATAGGAACTTGGAATGTGAGAAGTCTTTATGAGCTTGGAAAACTAGACAACACTATAAGCGAAATGGGAAGACTACAAATTGATATCCTGGGTATCAGTGAAACGTGGTGGGTGGAGGATGCGGAATTTATTTCCCAGAACGTAAAAATTTATCATTCCGGAAATAGAGAGGGAATTCATAGAAAGGGCGTTGCTATTATAGTAAAAAGCCACATAGCGACCTGTGTCACTGGATATGTTCCAATTTCTGATAGGGCGATGATGATAAAAATATCTGCAAAACCAATAAACATGAACATAATACAAGTATATGCACCTACAAGTGATAGCGATAATGATAAATTGGAAAAGTTTTATTACGACGTTGAAAATTTATTAAAGATGACAAAACCACACGATATTACAATAATCCAGGGAGATTTTAATGCTAAAGTTGGGCAAGAAGAAACAACCGGAATCACCGGAAAATTTGGCTTAGGACAACGGAATGAAAGAGGAGAACGACTAATACAATTCTGTCAAGAACACAGTTTTAAGGTTGCTAATACTATGTTTCGCCTCCATCCAAGACGACTTTACACCTGGAAATCGCCACAAGACAATAACAGAAACATTGTTAGAAACCAAATTGACTACATTTTAATAAATAGGCGATATTCCTCCTGCATAAATAAATGTTCTACGTATCCAGGAGCTGATGTTCCCTCGGACCATAATCTTCTGTTAGGGAAATTACAGATAAAGCTAACTACTATCCGAAAGAAAACACCAAAGCGAAGAGTTAACATTAAAAAATTAAACGATCCTTCCACTAAACAATCCATGAAAGATCACCTTAATGCAGGACTACAACATATTGATGGAGATGATGTCGAGACCTTATGGAACAATGTAAAAAATTCCATAAATACTATAACCAGCAATATCCTTGGAACCACAACATCTAAAAGAGAGGACACATGGATGACCGACGAGATACGCGCACTTCGCATAGAAAGGAGCAAACATAAGAATTCAAACTATGAAAGATATTGGGAAATTAATCAAGAAATAAAAGTCGCAACTCGTGCCGCAAAAAATGCGCAATTAAACAAACAGTGCCAGGAAATTGAAAGACTCCAAATCTTACATGACGATTTCAATCTCCACAAAAAGTTAAAAGAGGCATCTGGAATATATTCAAAAAGATCATCTACATTTATTTTCGATGAGAATAATACAGCCATATATGAAACTGCAGAAAAGAAAAAACACTGGGAAAAATATGTTGGGAGTCTGTTCACAGATACCGCAAGAACCGAAATGCATAGCACTGATGGAGAAGCCAATTTTGGGGGAAGACGCATTACAGAAAGCGAATTAGATGTGGCCATAAATTCAATGAAAAACAACAAAGCTACCGGGCCGGATGAAGTCCCATCTGAATTACTTAAATTACTAGATGGAAGAAATACACAACTATTGTTGAAGTTATACAACCAAATTTATGAAACAGGACAATACCCTCAAGATTGGCTAAAATCTACGTTTATTATGATTCCCAAGAAAAACAATGCGAAGACGTGCGGAGATTATAGATTGATAAGCCTTATGAGTCATGCCCTAAAAATATTTTTAAAGATAATACATAGGCGCATATACCCAATAATGTTTTGTCGACTACGAAAAGGCATTCGACACGGTCAACCACCACAAATTAATGGAAATTTTGATTTCAATTGGGTTAGAGGATAGCGACATAAAATGCATCAGAAACCTATACTGGCAACAGACCGCAAACATTCAAGTAGATGGTGAAATTACTGGAAATGTTCCAATTTCAAAAGGTGTAAGGCAGGGGTGCATACTATCGCCCCTTCTGTTTAATCTGTACTCTCAAAAAATATTTGAGGAGTCAATATGTGGGAAAAATATCGGAATAAGAATAAACAACACAATTATAAACAATATTCGTTATGCCGACGACACCACCCTAATTGCAAGCAGCCTCGCAGGACTACAAAAACTAATAGATGCTCTTGAACATGCAAGTACGTCATATGCCTTAAAAATTAATATAAAAAAGACAAAGTTCATGATTATAAGTAGAAGAGGCGTCGAATCCAACACTCTTTTAAGCATCAATGGTACTCCAATAGAAAGAGTCTCAACATTCAAATATCTCGGAGTTCAAATTAATGAAAACTGGGATCCATCAATGGAAATAAAATGTCGAATTGAAATGGCAAGAAACTCTTTTTTTAAGTATCGAAAAATATTAACGAGCCATGACATAACACTGGAAACAAAAAAACGATTTGTTAAATGCTACATATGGTCAGTACTATTATACTCGGCAGAAACATGGACACTAAAAGCAGCAGACGAGAGAAGACTGCACTCGTTTGAGATTTGGATATACCGACGGATCTTAAAGATATCCTGGATAGATCACATTTCAAATAATGAAGTACTGAGGCGAATGAATACCGAAAGTCAAATGATCAGAATGATAAAAACGAGAAAAACTGCTTATTTGGGACATCTTATGAGAAACAGAAAATATAATCTCCTCCAAGCTATCATAAGATCCAAAATAGAAGGACGCCGTCCGAGAGGGAGACGAGAAATAACATGGATCAAAAACATTCAGGAATGGACAGGACACCAAGATGAAACAAGCCTTTTAAGCGCCGCCAGAAATAGAGATCTAGCTATAATTGAATGAAATATTTTTTTTTATTTTATTATACATATACAATCAAACAACTCTGTAATAATCAACATTGTATGATCGCTAATATCCGAATACGGATTTGCAAATAAAGAAGAAAGAAGAAGAAAAGATCTAACCGGGACCTTTTGAAATAACTTCTGAAAAAACTACCTTCTAAAATAATGCAATATGGAGTTCTTTAGTATTTATTTAAAAAGGTTCCAGTTAAATCATTATAGTCAGTTTAATTTTTTTTTTGGGCATGTGGCTTAGCCCATTTTGGCGGTGAGCGCCTCATATTGGTCAATATACAATCGAATTCGAATTAAATTTGGCAAAATCATAGTATCTCCACCGTTTCATTTTTGGTTTAATATTAAAAAAAATAACAAATGCAATTAAAAGGAAAACTTCTAAAACTAATTGTTCTACTAGTCACAATTGTGCATACATTCATACATTCGCTCATCTGTGGTGGGAAAGAGTTTTATTTGATGATATTATTTGTTTCCAATGTTGTTGCTATCGTTGCTGCTGCTGATGGTAAAGACGTTCATATGATGATATCCCATTACTCTTGTTGTTGGCGCAGAGATTATGTTGGCCTTTTTGGTTTCAGCTTGGCCGTTTGGCTAACACAAAAGTCGGTGACTCTATCCACTAAGGCCATTAATGAGATTTTAAGCCAAAGCAAACCACCAACAAACATTTGCCAACTAAAATACAAACTCATTTACACGAAGATGCACAATCCTGCGGATATGTACATATGTACATACTTATATATGTATGAACATTTATTCATATGCATGCCGCCAAGATTCAAATGAACGTATGTACATACATACCACATATTTAATGTATTCTTTCATTGTCGAAACTAAATTGCAGCTTTGGGGAATCATAATAAAGACCATTTATGTGATTCGACTGTACACTGAGAACAATAATGACAAGTAAGAAAGTATCAGTCACCTGTGCCGATTGAGATATACCCTCAGCCTCGGATCTAAAGGAAAGAATCAAACACAATACTTCTGACATCTACGGGGGTTTTTGAGGTTTTGGACCAATTTCTCAAGAAGTATGAATTTGCTCCCGAAAAAATGTACCATCTTACCTTGGGCCGCTACAGAACATGTAACCAGACGAGTCCTTAAATTGTACTCTTTCCAAACGCTGTGTGGGAGGTGCCCGAAAGAGTGGTCCTATGTAGTCAATAGTTGGACATAATTCGAGGCTTTAGGAAATAATACGTTTGCTGGTGTCGACAAGCGTTTTTCGTTTTACAAAACAAAAAAAAATATATTAAAACGATCAGAGACGAGCTATTAAAGTGCAGTTTTGTAACATTTTGTGTGGGAGGTACCCGATGGATGGGACCCAATATAGTCCATATTCCGACTTGATACATGACTAGATGATATAATACAATGTGGAAACTTTGGAGCAATCAGAATCTTCCTGCGAGGGTAACTTGCGGATTTACCATTTTAGTTGGCGCCGAAAAAAAACATTGTACCATCATAGAGGGAGCCGCAAGGCCTACCTGCTGCTTTGGACATGGAAAATCCACCATTGCAAAGTCGCGGACTTATCTTAGTCCCCCTTTCATCTCAAGTGAATACTGTCACCTGGGGATCTGCCTTTAACACCCGTTGTTAGTGAGTTAACATGTTGCCGTTAAAAACTTTGGTTGGGCGTTGGGCTAGTAACCCATCCCTCCAAATAGCAACATACTACGAAAAACAAACCCCTCTAAAGTTGAATACCCCCGCAAACGGAATATTCAAACTTGTAAAGGTACAGTTTACAAGGCCGATATTACTGTCGTACAGGAAATACGATGGATTGTGAAAGGCGTCACAACAACACCTCAAGGTGACGTTTTGTATTAAAGCTGCGATGTCATAAATCAAGAGTTTGGTTAAAGATTTGTAGTTGTTCGGAGGTTAAAACATCTGGTCTCCAGCTTCACCCCAGTCAATGAAAGAGTTGCTACAATTCGGATAAAAGCAATATACTTCAACATCAGCTTTATCTGCAGCTTTATATCCACTAAAGACAAGGACGAACAGACCAAAAATATATTTTACGAACGCTTAGAAGAAACATATCGACACCTCCTAATAATAGTATGCTAAGTCTAAAAAGTGAGTTTTGCAGGAGAAGCTCTCAAAGTTTGGAAAATTTTTTGAACTTCAGCACTATGCTAAGTCAATATTTGTTTATAACTTCTGTTCGGATTGACCGATCATTACCAAAATTAGACAGAATTTAAGTTAAATGACGTTCGACACCTCCAAATAATAGTTTGCTAATTCTGAAAAGCGAGTTTTGCAGGACAAGCTCTAAAAGTTTGGAAATTTCTTTGACCTTCAGTACTATGCTAAGTAAATATTTGTTAATAACTTCTGTTCGGATTGTCCGAAAGGATTGGCCAAAAGTGGAAAGGAGAAAATCTATGGCCCAAAAGTCGGTAAATTAAGTCTCCACCGTGAAGCATCTGGCAATGGAATGAAGCTGATAGACTTGGCAGAAGTAGTTAGCAGTAGCATATTTAAGCATCTCCACATTCATAAATGCACCTGGCTGTGACCAGACCAAAAACAAGAAATCATATTAATCACGTTGTAATAGATGGAAGACAGTCATTGAGCGTGTTGGACGTAAAATCGTTCCGAGGAGTAAACATAGACAAGTACCTCCACCATGTTGCAGCAAAGGTACATACCCTATTAAACGTAGCAAATAAAATACGAACAGACACAACACGGAAGTTGGACATCGGTAACCTGTAATCATAACAGATAGCCACAGGATATTTCACTCAACTGGCCCAATTGCTTAATCAGAGCATTTCTCGTCCCGATAACATATCAACGCAGTATTGCCCACTCCATGCAAACAGTCGCAAAATTCATACGTGGATACCAGACAACTACATCAAGGGACCCATGGTTATACCAGGAGTGTTGTGCTGCCACCGTAGAGAAAAATGCGGCATACTGCGCTACTCTACAATCCGCAGCAATGTACCAGAGTTGGATCGGGAGAAATGGAGGGCGTTTTTTTGCGCAGGAAAAATAGAGAAATGGAAAAGGAAGAATGTGAAGAAATCGAGATGTACAGCAGACAGAATGGATTCCAAAATTTCTACAAACATCATCAAACTGAAGCCTTTGGTACAGGAACATCCAACTGTAGCGACGAACAAGATAATTTGGTAACTGATACAGATGGTGTGTTCTGGATATGGAACACATAATCCCAGAAGGTGATATTGAATGTATAACGCCCGACCAAGATAAGGTAAAACCAGCAGTAGACCGGCTAAAGAATAATAAGACAGCAGAAGCCGATGGCTTACCAGACGAGCTGTTCAAAACCGGAGGCGACACGCTCATAAAGTGTATGTATCAGGTTAACTAGCTGATACATACACCTAAGAAAGAGACCGATATGAACCATTTTCATATATAAACTACATTTGGACAAAATATTAAGAGATCAAAATTTCGATCAAATCGGTTGCTCCGTTCAACGGATATATCGTGTATCATTTTACTGGATATTTTTTAATTTGTTTTGAGGGAGGTCCTGGTATTTTTGGACCGATCATGCCCGTCTTCGAACTTAAACTAAGTTTGGACAAAATATTACGAACGCCAAATTTTGGACCAAATCGGTTGATCAGTTCGAGTGCTAAGTGCAATCCAGACACTACTTATGGTGCCATGAGGATTTTTTACACTTTTCGGGTTATTTTCTCAGGATGTATAGTCTTGCCCCTCGAAAAACTTGTACCGTCGTAATGGGGCTAGCGAATACAAGTTGTTTCAACAAAAATCAAAGATATTTGAGATGAGGTCTTAAACTAATATACAAAGACTGTACAAATGGGCTAATAGCTGCGGGTAAAAGAGAACGGTGTATTTTAGCGGGCTTTATTAGCTCCAAATGTATAGCGGCAAAAACCCCAACGAGACATAGAAAGATAAAAGAATAAAACAAAATTGGTTTCGGTAGCCTTCTGCGGTATTTTATTCTTTTATGCAATTACTTACCGTTGAGATGGAGAAGTAAAAGTCTCTCAACTTCTTAACAAGAAATTAGATTCATTTTTATGTTGAAACGATTGCAATTTAGAAAACCCTTTATCCATTGAGTGAAAGCTTTCGCTAGAGTGGATAAAGGGTTGCCATATGGCGGATATGTACATTTATTATTAGAAATTCAGGTATTTAGATATTTCATGTTAAATTCAACAAAGACATTGATACTCGTTAGAATCTGCATTTTGACAGTTCAGTTGTAATAAAAACGGAGTATGCAGATTGTAACGAGGATAGAACTAAATACGCTTTTTCAAACACAATGTGGAAACGGCTAAAATAAATAAAGTCAATAAAAATTCTAAATTAAACAGTATATTTAAACGTATTGAGATACAACGATTGCGTTGGCTTGGCCATCTCATACGAATGAACAGTGAAGAACCCGCTAAAAAGGCGTATAAATACAGACCATGTGGAAATACACACATAACTGGAAGATGAGGGCTTCGATGGCATAAACAAGTGGAATATGAAATCAAATAACACGGTACAACTTGAGAGGAATGGACATTTCTTTCTTGGTTCGGCTTATAGGACGAATGTTCTATAGAAAGGCAACTAAGTATGTAAGTAAGCAATAACGGCGCGATATAAATTGGGGTAAGAGTGAGTGAACATGTGTATGAAAAATAGTTTATAGATTATGTGCCTTAAGTCCATTTGTGGATCACAAATCAGAATATAATTTCAAGTTTCCGATATATAGTCGCTTCAAATATCTGAAACTTTATTTCAATAATTTTTGAAAAGTGTAATTATAATTTGTACAATTGTTTATCGCTTGTGTGTGTTTGTTGGTGTTTGTCCTCCCAAAGAAGTCACAATAACTGTTCCCAATGGAAATGGTTAGAGAAAAATGAGTTACCAAATAAAAGACGACCATAACAGCAGAAGCCATCGTAGTCATCATCTACTCATTACTTTTAAATGAGTTGTGTGCCAAGTTAGTTTGGCAGCGAATATCGCCATTGTCGCTGATAGTCGTCATAGTTTTGTATGAAGTTGTAATGGTTGCCGCTACACAAAGCTAAAGGATATTCAACTTTATTAAACCTCCAAAAAATAAAGCAAGAAAACACCATCATCCATTTCCGTACTGCATGTCTCTTAAGTACATGTCAACGGAATTACGGCTATTTTAATTTAACAGCAAATATCGTTTGAGTTTTATTTCTGGGGAAAATATTTAAATACTTTGGAGAGACAAACAATGTGCTTTAATTATGCTATTCAGATTTCAAGACTTATGTTGTAAAAATACCAAAATATTACCAAATCGCAGCACAGATTTATGCTGTGAAGTTTCTTACAACTATAGAACAATAATTGTAAAAATATATTAAATCACATATGCCGAGAAAAGATCCTGGTAATGTGATGAAGTCTGGGCTTGCAATTGGTCTCTATTTATCTGAAGTCGATGCAATGTTTTCTTGCGCTCCAACCACTACACACTGTGTCATAGGGTTTTTTTTTGCATATTTCAGGCTATTTTCTCAGGAAGTATGGCGTTGCCCCTGATGAAACTTGTACCGTCGTATGGAGGGCAGTGAGTACAAGTTGTAACAACAAAAATCAAAGCGATTCGAGGGCAGGTCCTAAACCGAACATATACGAAATTTTGTATGGGAGATACCCGAATGGGTGGACCGATTGAGTCACTATGTGCAAAGTATGGACCAAATCGGTCAATCTCTTCAAGAGTTATCGTGCTCAACATTTTTCCGAACACTTTCGAACTTTTGTGGGGAAGGTACCGGAAGGAGTGGACCGATATAACCCATCTTAGAACTTAAACTAAGCTTGGACAAAATATTACGAAGGCCAAATTTTTGGCCGAATCGGTTGATCCGTTCGAGAGTTATCGTGCGCTCCAGCCAGCCTGACAGACAGACGGACGGATATTGCTAAATCAACTCATACTTGGGATCTAAAACCATTATTTCGATGAGGCACATTTTGCCCGTATGAAAGTGTATATGACGAAAAGTCAAAAAAATTTAACATTGATGAAGCCAAGGCTTGCACTGTTATAATTCGCAAAATATTGCAGTGTACCACGAAATATGGTCATGTTTTTAATCAAGGCTAACAAATGTGATTAAAAAAGTTAATATGTTCGGGAGCTATGACCGCCTAAATGAATAAAAATAGATAAAATTGTTATTCGATTGGCGGCTAAACCGTTTAAATTACGGATATCTGTCCAAGGTAAAATTAGAAGAATACATAACGAAGATTACACTTCTAATGTATCACATTTCAAAATCTCCACTACATTCTCCTTTAATGGATGCTGACCTTTTGAAGCCAGATTTTAGGTGTTTTTTGTACATTTTATCTAACTGCGGCTTGTATGAAAGTACTCGCAATTACGCATAATTTGATATGTATATTGACTATGTAACCCAGACAGCTTTACAGTAATCCACTGCCATAGGCCAAAATGTAGTGCGATATTTTTTCGAAAAACCCTATTTTTGGGTACATTATTTACAATATCCTTTTAGTTGTGCTGGGAACCCAAGATTTTTTAGTTTTTTGACGGTCCGGATCATATAAATAATAGATCGTGAAAATTCATCTACTAGAACGGCAAAAACAGCAACTGCAAAAACCGAAAAATGTGCTAAAAATAATTTTGAAAATATCACGGATTTTATCGGGTTTTCTGCGCATAGTTTCCTTTTCAATGAAGAAACTAACATATCACTCGCGTTTTTGCGAAAACAGAGGTTTAAAAAATTTAGTGGCATGGGAACTGTATCCGATTTATCCCAAAAATAGTGTGTGATGCTACATCCACGGTTCTTTATGGATTTTATTGAAGTATTTTTTATGGATGATAGTGTAAAAAGTGTATGAACTTTGTACAAATTATAAGCGTTATACAGTTTGTTGCACACTATACTGCAGACGATGCTACATCTTAGCGGCCAAAGTAAATCCTGGCAAATGTGTACAAATTGAAAGAGAAGAATTCGCTGTGTTGATAAACCGCATAGGCATCAAATGATTTTGAGGATTTCGCGATTTACACGCATTTCAAAATGAACATTACCCGATACAGTTTTATTTCAAAATTATACCCCATTTAAAGGAACCCAACATTTTTTCGATACGATACCCATATCTTCCGCTAGATGTTAGCGTGTATTCGAGAAGTGATTAGATTAAAAAATGTGATTTTTTTGCGTGAAATTTAACTAAAATAGAAGAATAACACCGACCTATTTTTCCTATATTTTCTTCAACTAACTCACAAAATAAATTTTAATGAATATTTTCTCTTACAAAAGTTTTATAAACGGATTTGTATAGTTGTGGTTTCATTTGAATCTTCGCGATGTTTAGATTACGTACATATCTTTTATATATTTTTCAGATGCATAAACAGCTTGAATTTTATTAAAGCAAGTCAAAATCACTCACTTGCTTTGTTGCTGTCGAGTAGAACGTAAACTCGCGAATAACACCGAAAATCTTAAATCAAATTTAAATACAAATAGACACGTTTTGAAGGCGGATTCATTCATTATTTTGAAGAATTAATTAATTCAAAATACTGACACAGTTTCCCCCTGTTTGTATGTATGTCGACCGAAAGGTTTCTTGCGCTTCCGAAGTGGAAAAAAATCATTTTCTGTTCATGTAAACACTTTCGAAATGAAAATCCCGGTGGGGCGATTTGAACACTCTCACGGACGCCTGGAGTTTCGGATTCTCGGGATTGCAGTGAGCAAAAAAGTCTACTAGACCATATGTCTAAAGTGAAAATCAAGCCGCCGGGGTTTTGCATATTTTCGCATATAACAGCCAAACCATTGAGATTTTCGATCCAAAACACAGAGAAAATTGTAGCCAAGACAATAATTAAGAACTTTCTAGTACATCTCAAAAGCACTGGAATGCACCTTCAGGCAGTTTTGGACTTGAGAAAGTGGACATAAAAGACACTGTGCTACAAAATGGAACTCGAAGTCAGTGGGTGGAAAATCCCTTTTGAGATGAAAGCCCTCGGTGAGTGTACTAAGAACCCAAAAAGAAATTTTCACCATAGGTCAAGTTTCTGAGATATCGCCTGATAAATGATTTAATTTTGGCCCCTTAATATGTGAAAAAATAGCTTTACATTTCTGTTTAACATTACTGTAGCTTCATTTGGAGATTACATATCTTCAGACAAATCGAATGACGAATCTTTTTGTAGAATATTTCATCCCTCTAACTCAATTCCTTCCATGTCCTTTTCGTCCTTTCGTTCATGAACCGTATTAAAAGTACCACAAGACGAGATTTTACAGCATCCAAATAATCTACAAAAATGTTGTTCAGAAAATTTTAGGTAGTCGACTTTTGTCTGGATCGCATAATCGATTACACTGTGCGACAACAAAAAAAATGACAAGGAAAATCGAGTAGATTATGAAAGTAGAGCTAAAAATAATAGATACGTGTATCGGCGTTTTAAAAAATTACGTCGGAAAGTAACCAAAATAGGCGGGGCAAATTCCGCCAATTTTTAATTTTTTCGAAATATTCGAGTTAAGATAACTTTGAATCCTTGCATTTTAGGTATATAGTGTCTTTGGCAACTTTACAGAGGAGTATGGGGGCAATATTTTTGTTAAAAATTTTAACTCTCATGTGGTTCATCAAAGGGGTCTTTTTTGTCCTTTTTTCAAAAATCTTTCAAAAACTCCTAAAAAATGTGATTGTATCAAATCCAAATATTCTACAAAATTGTTCGCCATAAAATTTTACTATAGGTCTCAGAATACACCAAATCTGTTACTCTTGTCTAATCGTCAGAAATCTCTAAAAATGAAAAACACGTTTTAGGGTTAAAGTCGGACTTCATCTGAATTTATTCAAAATTGTCCCACAAATCATAATTTTAGAGAGATGGTGTCAGAGACAAAAACATTGTTCGTCAAATTTCACTATGGGTCACCAAAGAAATGAAATGTCTATTTATATTTTATATCATGAAAATATCAGTATCAATTTTGCTGAAAAAACATGAAAATATTTCCCAATTTTTTTGATGAAAAATTTTTCCTTCTTTTTTCGAGTTGGTACATGGAAGTAATATGAAACTTGGTTATAGGTGAAAAGTGTCAAAGGATGAAAAATTCTACACAAAATTTCACTATGAGTTTTAAAATAAACAATATATCTTTGTATACTATAGCCTTAAAAAATTAGATTACAATTTTATATATATTTGGATAAAATTATATGTTTTAATTTTGTACTGTTAATTTTACAAAATTCCATACTGGATCAAAATCTAGCAAAATCCTTTACTTTTTGGGAATATTGTTAAAGAAAAAAATGTTCCAAATGAAATTTCATTATGGGTCTCTGAATAAAAGAAATCTGTAACCATAGCATATATCATTCTTAGCAGCACTTGTTTTTTATGTATATGTTTTAAAAACACGTTTTAGGGTTATAGTCGGACTTCATCTGAATTTATTCAAAATTGTCCCACAAATCATAATTTTAGAGAGATGGTGTCAGAGACAAAAACATTCTTCGTCAAATTTCACTATGGGTCACCAAAGAAATGAAATGTCTATTTATATTTTATATCATGAAAATATCAGTATCAATTTTGCTGAAAAAACATGAAAATATTTCCCAATTTTTTTGATGAAAAATTTTTCCTTCTTTTTTCGAGTTGGTACATGGAAGTAATATGAAACTTGGTTATAGGTGAAAAGTGTCAAAGGATGAAAAATTCTACACAAAATTTCACTATGAGTTTCAAAATAAACAATATATCTTTGTATACTATAGCCTTAAAAAATTAGATTACAAATTTATATATATTTGGATGAAATTATATGTTTTAATTTTGGACTGTTAATTTTACAAAATTCCATACTGGATCAAAATCTAGCAAAATCCTTTACTTTTTGGGAATATTGTTAAAGAAAAAAATGTTCCAAATGAAATTTCATTATGGGTCTCTGAATAAAAGAAATCTGTAACCATAGCATATATCATTCTTAGCAGCACTTGTTTTTTATATATATGTTTTAGGGCCATATTTCCCAATTTTCATACAGATTGTCGTTGTGATTGGATACTGTAAATATCATATTGATGGTTTTTCGTTGTCAATTCATACAGAAGATGTTGTACGTTCCATTCATAATGCTTTTGAAATATTTGTGGTGCATATATATTTGGAATATAAAAAACCCACATTGGACCTGCCCAAATTTCGTATTTTTAGTACTTTCAACTTAAATTCCGTAGTTTGGATAAGCAATTGGTTGCTTATATTGTAAGTGAAAATACGTTAGAGGTCTACGAAAATATAGGTGTCATATGGGCTCTCACATGCACAATTTGGTGTGGTCCAAAATACTACAATGATGGGACTAACTCCTACTTTGGTGGCATTTACGGAATAAACCTTAGAAATTGACATAAATGACTATATCGTAACTGGGTTCGTTATGGTCATTCATGATACAGCTATTTATGTCAAATGCTAGTGTTAATTCAGTAAATGCCACCAAAGTAGGAGTGAGTCCCATCATTGTAGTTTTTTTGGAGCACATCAAATTGTGCATGTAAGAGCCCATATGACACCTATATTTTCACTGGACCATAGCCGCAGACCTCTAACGTATTTTCACTTACAATATAAGCAACCAATGGCTTATCCAAACTACGGAATTTAAGTTGAAAGTACTAAAAATACGCAATTTGGGCAGGTCAAATGTGGGTTTTTTACATTCCAAATATATATGCACCACAAATATTTCAAAAGCATTATGAATGGAACGTACAACATCCTCTGTATGAATTCACAACGAAAAACCATCAATATCATATTTACAGTATCCAATCACAACGACAATCTGTATGAAAATTGGGAAATATGGCCCTAAAACATATATATAAAAAACAAGTGCTGCTAAGAATGATATATGCTATGGTTACAGATTTCCTTTATTCAGAGACCCATAATGAAATTTCATTTGGAACATTTCTTTCTTTAACAATATTCCCAAAAAGTAAAGGATTTTGCTAGATTTTGATCCAGTATGGAATTATGTAAAATTAACAGTCCAAAATTAAAACATATAATTTCATCCAAATATATATAAATTTGTAATCTAATTTTTTAAGGCTATAGTATACAAAGATATATTGTTTATTTTGAAACTCATAGTGAAATTTTGTGTAGAATTTTTCATCCTTTGACACTTTTCACCTATAACCAAGTTTCATATTACTTCCATGTACCAACTCGAAAAAAGAAGGAAAAATGTTTCATCAAAAAAATTGGGAAATATTTTCATGTTTTTTCAGCAAAATTGATACTGATATTTTCATGATATAAAATATAAATAGACATTTCATTTCTTTGGTGACCCATGGTGAAATTTGACGAAGAATATTTTTGTCTCTGACACCATCTCTCTAAAATTATGATTTGTGGGACAATTTTGAATAAATTCAGATGAAGTCCGACTATAACCCTAAAACGTGTTTTTCATTTTTAGAGATTTCTGACGATTAGACAAGAGTAACAGATTTGGTGTATTCTGAGACCTATAGAAAAAATTTATGGCGAACAATTTTGTAGAATATTTGGATTTGATACAATCACATTTTTAAGGAGTTTTTGAAAGATTTTTGAAAAAAGGACAAAAAAGACCCCTTTGATGAACCGCATGAGGGTTAAAATTTTTAACAAAAATATTGCCCACATACTCCTCTGTAAAGTTGCCAAAGACACTATATACCTAAAATGCAAGGATTCAAAGATATCTTAACTCGAATATTTCGAAAAAATTAAAAATGGGCGGAACTTGCCCCGCCTATTTTGGTTACTTTCTGACGTAAACTTTTAAAACGCCGATACACGTATCTCATATTTTTAGCTCTACTTTCATAATCTACTCGATTTTTCCCATCATTTTTAAAAAAAAATTGAATTTTGTTGCACGATAATTATCGTGCGGTCGATTTTCGAGTTTGCCAATTGATTGTTGACTTGGCGGTTTTGCAGTTTTGGCGGTTTTACAGTTTCAAAAGAAAACTCGAAAATCGACGAATCGATCAATTATAATCGATTTTCGGCGGTTGTAAATAAGTCGAATGTCGAGTTTTAAGACAACTGAAATAATCGCCAGACTGAAAAATCGCTTTTTTAGTTTTAAAACAAAATCGCAAAATCAAAAAATCGATTATTATTTTCCATTACCTATCCCTACTTTCAATCCAAATATCTATGCAATGTGCAATCAATTCCAATGCCTAACAGACTGCGAGACGAAGTTCGTCGGGTGCACTAGTATAACATACATTTTACAAATTGAACGTTTTTGGTTGAGGGTGTGTTTATCTTAATACACGGTTCTGGTGGAAATGAGTCTATCAACTAAAAGTATCTGGTGTAACTATGTTTTGTTTTTCACAATCTCTACAAATATACAACAAAAACTAAATATTATGGCCTACTGGATTACAATTTGATTGTATCGCTATACTAACTTAACCAAACCGATGTACTATTTTTACTAAAAAATATAATGAATAAAAACTTTAACTTTAAAGTGCATTTCTGGTTGTTTCGCGGGGAAACTTGCAAAATTAAATATTAGGTGGGATACATACCTATGCATTTGCATAAGAATAACGCGATTCCTGAGTACTTCAAATTTTAGAAAAGCTACACTAATATTCCCATATTTCGCACTGTACCTCGCCAGGAAAGTATATACCCCAATGGAAGACCAATTTTAGCATGATATTGGAGAAGTACCGCAGAAAATCGGTGCATTTGAAAATCTGCATTTAGTTCGGCTTATGGAACAAAACGTTATGTTTGGTATAAAAACCCTCTAAGTATGTAAGTAAATTATTGCAGCCATGAAGCAAAAGACTTGAGCTTGACTTTGTAAATAAATCATCTGTCACTCGAATAAAATAAGGAGTGCACGAATTAGAATGAAATTAAAATTTGTATGAACAATTCGGTTTTGCCGACAGACAACATCACACTTATCTACGGTTGCTTTACCCGCTCTGCACAACTCGACAATGATATTTGTAGTTATGCTAATGACGAAGTTTACATTGTGTTGTTACAATGGATAAGTGTACTATAGATAAATAAATTACATTTACTGCGGATGGTAGACCACCCGCATGAGGGTTGTCAAAAATGTTGGAAGATACCAAAACTCTTTCGGTTTGTTAGTCATTTAAGCATTTCTCAATTACATCAAATGTCGCATTTTTTACATCCACGAAAATCCACCACAACAATAATTTAAAAAAAAAATAAACAAATATACTTACGAAATGAATTTGTACCCGAACTCGAAGAACCACGACTAGGACTCTGCCGATGTTTCCAGGGCATTATGCTAGTCAAACTCGAATGATGTGCCGGATGATGATGATGATTGCTGCCATTGCTTTGATGGAACTTCTCCGATGATGATGCTGATGCTGATGCTGATTTTAGCAAATGCCCACTGCCACTACCCACCAGTGCATGATGATGATGGTGATGACCATCGACCAAATGATGATCATCACAATGAAAGTCTTTATGTTGAGTGCTGAGGGGAGGATAGTGCTGATGAAGATGCTGATGACCATGTAAAAGTTTGTTATCTTTAAGGCCACTACTACTGTTGTTGTTGCTGTTCGATATGAGGGTGGCTGCTTTGGTGGTGCCGTTGCATGTCTGTGAATTGGTCACATGCAATTTCTGATGATGGTGATGCAAAGATGAAGATGTCATCGTGTCATAATTGTAATTGTCCATAATGTCGACAAGATTATTGAAACTACGACTATTGTAGGAGGACGATGACCTTAATAGATTGGATGATGGTTCGGTCCTACCTTTGCCCGCGGCAGCTGTGGAGCTGGTGTGGAAGATTTGCTGCCGCTGCTGCGGCATTATGTGATTGTCGTGGTTGGCACATAGCGACGATTGCATGAAATCACGTGAGAAATTCGACCATGATTTGGAGAAACAACGACAACGTTCGCCGGCACCCAAAGGACGCATTGTGGCATATTGAGTTTGTGGTTGCTGCTGTAAAGGATACTGTGACTGGTGTTGCTGCAGCTGCGATGAGTACATTGCCAGCTGGCGGGCATAGTCACTGCTCGGCCCAATGGTGTTGTATTTACTAAGGCTCAGCCGGCTACTATTCTTGTACTGTTGCAATTTCTGTTGTAAATCTCTTTGCGAAAGATGGAAATCTGTGGTGTGGTAAGCACCCATCATTGGTGGCAGTGGTGGTGGTCCCACATTAATGGCTCCCGACGAACTTTTGTGTAGAAAACACAATGAGGGATCTGACTTTTGGCTACGGGGTACAGTTATATCATCGTGTATTGGATAGGGCGGGGGATAGTGACCAAATGGAGCAGCCGTATCTGAACTTTTGGTTACATGGCACACATCGGGTTTACTGTGAGCAGTGGTGGCCAATGTCGCCGCATATTGAGGCTTATAGCTGCCATTTGTCGTTGTACTGGTCGTCGACATAATGTCTGAACTAACAGCATTGGCACATTTCAATATGGAAGTGGTGCAATCGTCAATCACAGCTCTTACATCGTGAACACTTTTGGTACAGTCGTTCAGTAAATCACCACTACATAGGGTGGCAATGGATCCACTACTATGATTGTTGTTGTTGTTGCTGTTATTATTATTGTGGGCGTTGTTATTGTTGGTGTGTTGATGGCTGTTGTCTTGGGCCGTTGTTGTTGCTGTTTGTTTGCCATTGCAATGAATGGAGGATGATCTTGGATTTATTTGATGCTGATGTTGCTGTTGTTGTTGTTGCAGATGTTGCAACAAGCGTAAACTGCGTATGCTACCATTACGTTTCATAGCTGGTGGTGGAGGTACTGGCGGTATTGTTTCAGCATCCGATGAACTTAATGCATCACTCTGTAATGAAATAAAAAGAGTAAATGGAAGGAATTAAATAATGAACGAAATATTGCAGTGATTTGTAATTTGGATGAAGCCATTTAGTTTTTTATATTTTTTTAATGGAGAATAGATTTTCCAATGTTATGTTTTTTTTTATCAAATGCTGTTAAAAAAAATAATAAAATGAAAATAATTTATTTACAAATAAATTGAATGAAAGGTGCTCACACCCGAGATGTTTATAGCAGTGAAAATTCTCTTCAATATTGACTTTTATGACATTTTCGTAGGTTTTACCATTTTTGAGATATAGACGTTCAAATTGGGACAATGAACTGACAGTATCGCCTCCTTATAAAACAGTGTCATGTACGGTGCGCATTAACTAACTGTAACTGAAATCCGCTTACACCTGGGAAGTTTTTACGGATTCTGAAACAGAAATGTTCATATATGTGAGAAAAATCCAAAAAAAAAGAAAATGTCAACTAAGCGTTTATTAAATAAATTGCGGTCAAAGTTCACATTTTTTGGGGTTTTTAGGTTTTCTTGATTTAGCCTGGAAACCGCAGCATCTATCGAAATGTGTGTTGTAGCAGGTGAAAATTCTCTACAATAATTTCTTTAGTCCCATTTCGATAGGACTTGCTGTTTTCAAACAAAATCGTGAAAACCTAAAACCCCTAAAAATATGAACTTTTACCGCGATTTATTTAAAATCCCTCCAGCGATTTTTTCTTTTCTTTGGATTTTTCTTATCTATGAACATTGTAGTTTCAGAATTCGCCAAAACCTCCCAGGTTAAGGCGCACCGTGATTATTTTGAAATATTTTATTGTCAGGTAGGTTATCCTTTCAAAAACACATGTTTATAAGGCCTGAGATCAGTAAAGAGCAATACATTCCCACTAAGGTAATTTGCTGTAAAAGAATGGATACAAAGAAATAACTACCACAAACTTCAACCTAATAGTTTTCAAAACTGGAATTTTATTATTTTACTACACTTACTACCGCTTTGATGGATGAACAATGGATATGATTCAGGAAAATTATTAGTCCTAATTATTATACACGTTATTTAATAATAAAAAGTGAAAATCTCATGGAAATGCTTTGAAAAATCAGTTTCATCATGCTACCTTGTAAAAATATACCCCGAAGACTTTTTTTAATACCATGTAACATATTTTACAACAAGTCACCAGCAGTAATACCTGTATAGCCAAAAGCAATAACATATTTTTCTGATTTTCATATGTACACGTATTTGTGTTTGTTTGCCTTAGCTTCTGTGCGGCATCAATGCTCTGACATCGGAAAATCAGGCAACAGCTATTACCAGCATCATCAACATCATGATAATCAGCAGCTACAACGACAGTGTCATTACTGTAATTGCTATCATGGCACATAAAAGCGTTATGTGTTTTTGCACATATGTATGAACATATAAAATAATATGCCATATGCACATACATATATGTATATTTTTGTTCTTATTATTTTTAACATATTCCCTATGTGCATAAGGTAAATAAATATACATGTGTATATATGTATGCTTATACAATTCACAATGTTCCACTTTTACATGTACACATGAGTAAGTATATATAAGCAAAAAAAAAAAATCTCAAGCAAACATTTAAAGAAGAAACTGTAGCATGTCCTTCATACCTCATGGGATTTAATGTAAATGTGACAAATTTCTTCACATGCACTCAAATTGTACTTGAACGCATCGCTGATTTCTTAATGCTATTTAATTTGCTCGAATGTGTGTGAATGTTGTTTGAACAACCTTGCCTTCATGCTGCTACGTTTACGGCTTCGTGTTTTTTCATAGAAAATTTTAAGTTGGATTTAAAATTGAATTTTTATAAAATTCTTATAGAAAATTGTTCACGAGGTGAGATCGCCGTTTCATTGGGGATTATACCAGCATATCACAATATTTAGATGTGTGACTAGATAAAGATTAATTTTGGATTTTTCAAAATTATTTAAACAGCGGTTTGAGGAACAGTTTCGAAGGACCAATTAAACATTAAATCAAAAAACAAATTGTAGAAATTCAAGAAGGGAAAACACATATTCATCTGCCCAGCAAAATAAATTGGAAGTAAATAAATTGTTAATAAAAAATATTTAATTTACGAACATTTTTCGGTAAGACAATTTCCCAATGGAGTGCTGTTGGAGTACATGTCGAAATCTTAACTGGTGATGGGAAGACAATATCAAACCCATTTAGCAGATGAAGCAAGAACAGTTCAGCTTGGATTAAATGGAGAGCGGAGTAAGCACGCATGGTTGCGATTGAATATAAAGGAGAATTTTCATAATTTGTGTTAATGTAATAAAGTTCTTAATATTTTTGTTTTACACAAATAATAAATGCATTTTATTTGTTCTGGGATATTTTGTAATGGCTTGCACACATTCCGCAGAATATATCAAAATACGTGTTTGGACTGCATCCTATTCTACCCCCAAAGGCTTAGTTAAAATGCAATGCCAAAGGGTCAGTTAAAATGCAGTGCCAGAGGGTCAGTTAAAATGCAGTGCAATGGAGTACATCTTTCAGTAGTCACGCTCTTGTTAAAATCATGAGTGAAAATGCATAATGTGATGCACTTCCAGATCACTTGTACATATGATTTAACTGCCTCTTTAGTGGCAAACTTTTTGCTGGGTGTATCTATAATATTTTGTTGTACTGAAGCACCGGTGAAATCTTTGCCTCCTTATGAAGATGGTCTACTAGTGTCATGAGGAGGCAACCTGTTGCAGTCCTTAAGTCGACATTTTTGCAGTTTTGAATAATATTCCACTTACAAACGGCAGCATTTGATTTCCACATTGGCTACCACAAACCGGCTAGTTGCTTTACAAGAGGTTAACAAATTTCTTTGTCAGCACCCCCAAGCGGCTTCAGGACCCCGTTAGTTGTGGCTTTTGTGTTTATCATTATTCAAAGCAGCGGGGATGGGACTACATTTTATCCAAACTGCTTGGAATTTTCAACGATTGCTTAAAATTTACGTATACTTCCAGAGCTGGAAAGGAGGCAATAACAGTTTTTATTCGTAAATCGCGTTACTAAAGTCCTACCGCCACTGTGCCTTACTCTGTGCCGGTTTTATCGATGCTACTCGTCAAAGGGGATAGTTTAAGATCTACAACAAACTCACAACTTTCCCCTAGATGATCTTTATATAGGATCAATAAAATTAGAGCTAACGAAGGTACAAAAAGAAGCTGTCCCATGTTATCCTATATCATCAATCCCACTCAAACCATGGAACGCATAGTCGAAATCATGATTAAAAGGAAGATCTCATACGATATACGTTAAATGAAGTTTAGCTTAAATTGCACTAAAGTGACAAGTGTCACAATAAGTTTATTCTCGCATTTCGGGTTTCACCACATTATTAACTTATTTATTAAATCGTCGTTGAAAAATATACTGAAAACAACGTGATAAAGGCATTTTACAACATGCATGTTCTAAAGAGTTGTCTACTACATTCCAGCGAATATTTTCCCAAAAGAAAACATTAACGGGTTTGGAGATATGTTGCGAAATGTATACAAATTGTGGAAATGTTTGATATTTTATAGAATTCATCCGAGTTCATCATTTCTCCAAATATTCTATTCTTGCCCTTATCTACAAATCTGCTTCAGAGGTCAGTTGAAGATTCACATAAGTTTCAGATATATAGCCCAACTAGGGTTTTCTCCGTTTAGGTCTGTACTTTCAAGAAATCCTCATCTCAAATTGTTTGCCCAAGATTAACTTAAAAATGTTGCACGGTGTAATGCAATATCGCCATGTTATATACCTTGAGATAGAGGCATCCTTGGATATTTCTTCCACCAACTAACATTTGATATTGCATGAACACATGGCAACACATGGCCGCAAAATGGATTTTTTCTCGTTAGATCCAGCAAAATTGGACAATCGCTCATAAAAGGCTTTTGTAGATTCGTGCAAAGAAATTGCGAATAAAAACGATCGCGGTGCTTCAAACGTCGTTTATAATATCGTAACAGACGACGAATCTTATATCTATGCGTATGAGCCCGGAACAAAACAGCAATCGAGCAATCGATGTGGGTCTTCGAAGGCGAGTGAAATGGTTCATTTAAGAAGCTCTTCAAAGAAAATGGGCTCCTGTTTCTTCGACAAATCTGACAGTGTGGCGACTATGCGAATTGAGAAATGTAGAACAGTTAATTCTGAGTGGTACACTATAGTTTGTTCGCCTGAAGTCTGCTGAGAAATTCGAAAAAGGAACAAGAGAAAACGGATCATTCTGCATTATGACAATGCCAGCCCTTACATGTCGATTCAAGCTAGCGATTGTTTGACTAGACAAAACGTGGAATTTATGGGTCATCCACTGTACAGCCCCGACTGGTGATGCAATGGTTTCATTTGATTGCAGCATATCAAGAAAAAAGTCGTGGTTAACGATTTTCGTCTCGAGAAGATGCTGTAAAAGCGTTCAAAAACCATGTTTTAAAGGTGTCTAAATCGGAGTGAAAAAATTGCTCCAACAATTGGTATACACACAATAATGCTGGGCACTATTTCGGAAAACAATAAAACTATTTTTGATGGCTAATATTCGCATTTTCATTGTTAGGCAAGAAGGTTATCGTGTAAGCCTCGTATGTACTCTATTTTCATCCAAAAATATTGGTCACCGTACTTATACTGTTACAAAAACAACGAAACGGTGAAACATTTTCTAAGCCGTTGTCCGGCTTCTTCATGTATAAGGTTCAAGATCATGGAAAGCGGCAAAATACCAGATGTACAAACAAACTTCGCACGTTCTTTTGGGTGAGATTTAGGTTCTGGAAAACCTTTTTTTATCCTACACCACATTGTGGTAAGAGGTATAATTTCTTTGTGCATTTGTATGTAACGTGAAAAATGCAACGAGATACCCATAGATCCTTTGGAGGATATATATAGAAACACTTTCTGAGTCGATTTATGCAAGATATAGATTTGGATATAGCTTCCGTATATACTTTCGCCATATTTTAGGTATTTGTTGAGAACAATTTTGATGAAATTTGAATTTGAAATATTGGGATTTTACCTTTTTTTAATAGATAGGAATATCACGGTGCTCTTGAACCAACTTTGAATGAAAGGGCTTACGCCTGATAAGTTTTTGTAGATTCTGAAACTACAATGTTCATAGATGAGAACAATCAAAACAACAAACAAAAAATCGCCGAAGCTCCTTTTAAATAAATCGCTGTCGAAGTTCCCATTTTTAGGGTTTTTTTAGGTTTACTCGATTTTGCTGGAAAAACGCAAGCCCTCCCATAATGGAACAATGGGGCAATGCGCTGACTGTATCGCCTCCTTATAAAACAATGTCATGTACGGTGCGCCTTAACGAACTTTAAAGAAAAACCGCTTACACCTGGGAAGTTTTTGCGGATTCTGAAACCACATGTCCATAGATGAGAAAAATTAAAAAACAAAAAAATCGCCGGAGCGCTTTTTAAATAAATCGCGGTTAAAGTGCACATTTTTAGGGTTTTTAGGTTTTCACGATTTTGCTTGAAAACCGCAAGTCCATTCAAAATGGGACCATAGAAAATTTTTTAGCTGTGAAAATTCTCTAGAAGATTAATAGTTATGATTTATTCGTAGGTTTTACCATTTTTGAGATTTAGAAGTTCAGGTCAAATTTTTAGGTTTTTTTGTTTGGTTTTCACGATTTGCTTAAAAACGATAAGTCTTATCGAAATGGGACTAGTTGTGAAATTCTCTACAAGATTGGCTTTCGTAATTTTTCATAGGTTGTACTATTTTTGATATATATATATATATAAGTTTAAGTTGGGAAATTGCAGTCATGACATTGTTTTATAAGAAGACGATACAGTCAGTGAAATGTCCCAATTTGAACTTCCAAAAATGTTAAAATCTATGAAAATATTATAGAAAATAATCTTGTAGAGAATGTTCACTACTACCACTTTTTCTTTAGTTCGATTTTGATAGGGCTTGCGGTTACCCAGCAAAATAGTGAAAACCTAAGAAACCCTAAAAGTAAACTTTCACCGCGATTTATTTAAAGAGCGCTCCGGCGATGTTTTTGTTTTTTGATTTTTTTCATCTATGAACATTGTAGTTTCAGAATCCGCAAAAACTTCCCAGGTGTAACATTTAATGTGATTTTAAGGGCACCGTGAGATATAAAAAATAAAAAAAGGTTATATTTATATGCAAAATATTAATAAATATTAAATTCCTCTGTAAATTATGAAAATATCTCTATCCTTTTAAAGGTTGCAGAATTTTGAGCAGGAAGAAACGATCCTTATAATTTTTAATAACATTTATAAACTGGTTCAGCCGCAATTTGGCACTTTATATTCTCAGTAGGAAGAAATATTCGCCAATAGATCAAATCGTTGCTTCAAAGATATCAACAAAAACCATTTAAAAAAACGAACATTAGTTTCATGTACAGTTTAAAAATTTGTTCATTATTGAAAGCCTTTTTAAAATATTTCCTAACGCTGGGGAGAATAAGAGGCAGAGCTCTTTTAATCGATCTTAGTTCCCTTCAGCGGTGTCAAAGCCATCTGATGGCAATTTCCTATCAAATTCAAACCAGCCTCCCGCCCTTTCTTTTTTTGCAATGCTTTAAAAAACTGTTGTAACTTGTATAGTTATTTGTTAATGGTTTCCATTCACATTTAATGGGAATCATATCTGTGACGATTCGTTTTTAATTTCTCTGCTTCTTCTTCTGGTTCTTTTATGTAAAGACAGAAAACTAAAAATCATTGAACGAATAAAAGCAGAAAAATCCCCATAAATCAATTCTTTTAAAAGCATTAATCAAAAATGTGTGTTTCCGTTTGCAACGGTGCGTTGTCGTCAACAATGTTGGCAGCATGCGGCAAGCACGCCGGCAATCATCATCTGCCGAGAAAGAGGCAAACAATGCCAAAGATTCTTTTGTGAAAATTTTCCAACAATGGTGGCGATGCTTAAAACATTTCACTGCGATAAGTCAATCAAATCAATGGCAAACAGAAATAGTATTCTATTTGCTGTTTTTTCTCAAGTTCTTCTCTGTTTTTGCGCCTTCTTTCATTTCATATTTTATTTTGAATTTTTAACAGTTTACTTAAAGGAAGAAGAACAAGAAAAAGTGAAATGAAATAAAAATATCTGCAAATTGAAAGCTTTTATGATATTAGCAAGTATTGATGTGGTTGAGGAAGAGGGGAGGTAGTAAAGTGCCGGCAGCAAAAAAGAATTTCTCTTTTTGGGGTGCGACAGGAGAATTGGTGATGGGGTTCCTTCACAAAACGGAAATATGCGTTGATAAGAAATGAAGGCTGCGTAAAGTGGAAATGAAATTGAAATAAATTCATATTCCCACATAGAACTTTCTATTTGAAAAAAAAACACCATAAAAGAATCATATTTTTTATTGTGGCAGCTCTTATCTGAGATGCAGTGTCAAATAATCTTGAAAGTTATTTTTTACATTTTTAATGAATGTAAAAAGCAAACTTTATGAAATATGCTAAATTTTTAGATAGATCTTTGTTATTTGAAATGGTTGGAAAAGGCAAAAGTTGATACGAGAGTTACGAGTAGTGACGTTGTACATCTCACTGTTATTAGAAAAGACAATAGTGACCGATGATGTGCCTCATATCCCTATTCAACGACATGGTCTATGCTGTCAGAGTGCTCGTCAAGCAGACCGATTAAAAAAAACATTGGTGAGGAGTCGTGATATTATACCACCTTTGCAAAAAATGCTTTGTGTTAAATCTTTAATGTGGTTCTTGAACAGAACTTTTGAAATTTCCTGGTCTATTTATGCTCTGCTCTAGAAACAGCAAGAGTCTACCATTTGGACAATTTTTATACCTTCCATAACAGTTTTTTTATGAAACCTCATATATTTTCTTGATCAGCATAAGTCCATGTAACCATGAACGTCTGTCCGTCTGTTGCAATCATGATACAATCCGAAATATTTATGATAGAGTTTTTTCATTTGGTATAGAAGTTTCCACTAATCCTAGGATATTTGGAATTGAAAATGGGCTATTTTGGTTAAAGTTTTGATATAGCCCCCTATAACAGTACCTCCCGATTTTCGATTTTCTTAAGGCTAAATGCTGGCATGGCTCAAATTTGGTATATTTAGTGTACCTTGGTGCTGCAAAATTTTTACTCAGAAATTTGCCATTACAAGTCCTGTTTTTTTTCATAGCCCCATACCAACAGATTTTCGGTATTTTGAAAGTTTTTGTCACACACCGACATGAAACTTTTCCTCAGAAATTTGTCAGTAAATTTGGTATAGCCTCCATTAAGGTGATTTTAAAAAATCGATGTCGGATTTTTTAGGCGGCAACCCCTAAAGTGTTTAGTGTTAGATTTTAAGATTGCCAAGGTTTGCGCACATTCGGAATATATTAGCACATTCCACTGGGGCCTCAAAGTTTCCATGATCCCTAATATAGCTAATATTAAAATCCGAGCCGATTTGCACAATGTTTTGTACTCCTTGCTTCACTCCATGGGTTTTGGACGTCTTGTTTCTGAATTCCACAAATGGCTGGCGTCCGCACATTGATGGAGAGTGGTCTTCCCTATATCCTCAAACAACTTGGTTCCTTGATTGTCAGTATCGAAGGTCTTCGATAGATCAAGTACGACTATAACTGTTCAATCACACTGCCAGTTCTGGTTCAGCGCTCTGCTGATTTTTGTCAATTTCCCAGCTTCTGGTATAATATGGAAGGCTAACGATAGATTGAGGTGTACTCATCTCCGGGTTTATTTAGTTGCTTAAGAATTATCATTTGATGATTTCGCGTTTCTGATAACGTCTGCAACATCGCCCGTCGTAAGTTGTGGTGGTACCTCCTCGGCTGGGAGGGCTCTTTCTATACGGGGTACCACACTTCTCTTTGCCCTATCAGTCTCTGGTTGCTCTTTATAAACTGCCGGTTAAAATAACACACGTACCTCTTTGGGTCAGTTACTGTTACGCAGTTAAAATTACTGCCGTTTTGTCATACTTTTTCCCGGATTCGAGGGTTATTTAACCGTTGCCCACAATTTAGTTAATCCTGTACCAATGTTTTACTGCTTCAGCTGGTTTGGCCACTTTTTTGCTTATGTTCGCTTACTAGCCCGTTGACTTCAAGAGTAAGTTTTCTAACTCTTTGGTCTGCAGGGTTCGTACGACGAAGCTAGTCTCGCCGCCTCCGCTGGGAAATTTTGTCTGATTTCTGGTATTCGACCAGCGGGAAAGTAAACCCGGAAAGTTTTCCCTGCTACGCAAGGATCTGAGGGAATGGGCAGCTCTCTGAGGCGGTAATTGGTAAATTCTCTGAACCCTAGCCAATCACATTTTTCATTGTTCAGAAAAGTACGGCGTTCAGGGGTTATGAAATCGGGTGATCTATTTACGGAGATCTATTGACGGGTTGTCAGACATGTTGCCACAATGGTGATATTTGGCAAGCTGTGGTTATCTCCTCTCATCTCGTAGGAGCGTCATCATTTACCGTGCAAAACGAGGAGCTATAAATTTGCTCGGCCAGCGCTGTACCTCTCTGGTCATTACCTAGGACGGAATGCTAAAGCTCATGATGGGCATTGAAGGACCACTATTGGCCACTAAAAGCGAATTAATATCGTACACATTAGGCAAACGAAACGGACAAAAAGAGCTCGTATCAAGCATACCGGGATAAATTGCCGCTCCCATAGTGAACAACTGCACGAATACAAACACATAATTGTTGAGGTGACGGCGCCTGGTCGAGTCAATAAAAAGTCAAAAAAAGTTTCCCTCGAAAATTTGCCAGTTCAGGTCCACGTTTTGATATCGCTGCATAGAGCAGTAAAACCCGTTTTTCGGTATTGTAGCCGAGTTATCACAGCGAAATGGATAAAATGTTGTATTTTTAGTAATTGGTAAATTCTCTGAACCCTAGCCAATCACATTTTTCATTGTTCAGAAAAGTACCGCGTTGATGGGGTTATGAAATCGAGTGGTCTATTTACGGAGACGATTATAGGAAGGTGATCTGAGCCAAGAGAAATGACGGGTTGCCAGACATGTTGCCACAATGGTGATATTTGGGGAGCTGTGGTAATCCGCTCTTATCTCGTAGGAGCGTCATCATTCACCGTGCAAAACGAGGAGCTATAAATTTGCTTGGCCAGCGCTGTACCCCTCTGGTCACATTACCAGAAGGACCAGACGGTTATTGGCCTCTAAAAGCGAATTATTATCGTACACATTAGGCAGCCCTACCTCGGCAGTACGGCACTTTACTGCTAACCCCATACATTCCATGTATGGTTCACTAGAGTCAAGGCAAAGCACGATAGGCCTGTACTGGACAGTATGGTGTATTAAGAAACATGTCCTCCTGGTCTGCTTCCTGTGCGATCCTTCCGCAAAACGTTGTAACCATCGCAAGGATACAAGTTACAGGTGACGGTGACCTTTGTTTCCTGGATCGCGTCGAACTTGATGTTTTTCCGACTTTCCAAGTCCACAACTTCGGTGAACTTATTGTGAGGACAGTTTAAATTGAATTGTCGGAATGATGCATTTCCGGCCCGCTGAACAACAACCTGTGGTGCTAGATGCTGCGTTTGTTGTTGGTGGAAAGACTGCGGCGCAGTGCCCATACTTGTATGGAAGAGAGTGCCAAAAATAGTTCTAATCGAGCAGCCGCCTTGATAGCCAAAAATATAGAAATATAAATTAAGTGGACGTAGGTCTACATTTGAGTATGGCTCCCATATAAAGGTATCGCCCGATTTTTGGTATTTTGCGGATTTGAGCCAAATTTTCCTATCGATTTGGTTGTGATGTTGCTACTTGAGTGTTGAGTAAAGATATCAAATACCTCCGTGCAAAAAATGTTCAATATAGGTCCTCCTTTAAATATGGCCCCCATATAAAAGAGCTACCGCCTGATTTTCGGTATTTTAACGATTTTATCCAAATTTTCTAACCGATTTCGCTGTAATTTTGCATTATGAGTTCTGAGTGAAAATTGCAAAATACATCCTTGCAAAAAATGTTCATGATAGGTCCAAGTGTAGGTACAGCTCCCATATTAACGTACCTCCAGATTTTCGGTATTTTGAAGGAGTGTAGTCTCCGATATTAAAAAAAACCTTCCTACAGAGGATTGTGGGTATAGATGCAGCTTTAGTATAGATTCAATATAACAGATAAATCCTATTTTCGAGATGTTGGCTTATTTTTAATTTTTTATTCTCTATGAAAAATTTGGTTCATATGTCCACATTTTGATATTACCCTCATTTAATAGTACCTCACGATTTTAGGTACATTCAGGACTTTAGCTATATTTTCCGACCAAAATAGCACAAATTACAACTAGTAGTTAAAAAAACGTATCTAAAAAAGTATACACATATATAAATGAACACATAATTGTTCCTTCCGACTGATTTTGCAGTAATTTCGTACAACAACTTTCAGATTGGAAGGTAAAGGATGCCGCCCAATGTGAAATCTTTTAAGGAGATTTTCTACTGAAGCGGCTGTAGTTTGGTATTTCGGATTCTTAATGGGTAGAAAACCTCCCCGCATCAATATGGGTTCTTAGTTTAGTATATTCTTCATATGAATGTACCTTCCGATGTTACGTATTTTAAAGGATATACACACATCGTCCAAATGGAATGATTTGGGAGTTTGAATGAGTAGAACACTACGACGTCTCATTCGAATAAAAGAAAGTGAGATTCTTCAGAAATTCTTCTGTTATATTCTTCCCATAGGAATAAGTATCGTGGAACTTAACGCCATTCTTACTTGCCTTTTTATAAAGTTACCCCAAAAAAAATCTAAAAATAATAGATTCTTGCAGATTCTGGAATAGAGCATTAACCATAACCCATTAAATTTAAATGGAAGTGCTTCCATATGAAGTAATAATTTCACTGGTTCTTTTGCAGTATTTGCTATATTTATGTGTTTTGACAGACCTATACATACATACATTCTGATTTCAACATCTATTAAAGTATGGTAACAACTTGCATAAGGAACAAGGGAATACTGTTCATAATTTTATTATTCTTTTGGCTTTGGTGTTTTACCTTTAAATGTAATGGAGTTGAAGTTCTCTTCGTCATTTCCGTCTTCACACATAGTTTGGCGTATTCCATATATATTCAAAAGGAAAATAAACAAGTAGGAAAGCGTTAAGTTCGGTCGGGCCGAACTTTTTATACCCTCCACCACAAATTTCAGCCATTTCGGTGGATTAGTGTGGCCACAACCTTCAAAATACCGAAAATCGGAAGGTACCGTTCTATAGGGGCTATATGATGGCGTGGACCTATACCTACAAAATTTCTGGGGGAAAGTTTTATACCCCAACGAAGACTAAATACCAAACTTCAGCCATCTCAGTGTGATAATGAGGCCAAAAACTTCAAAATACCGAAAATCGGGAGATCTCGTCCTATGGGGGCTATATCAAAACGTGGACCTATACAAAAATTTTATGGTTGAAATGTTTCTTAGCCTCTGGAAACACAAAATACAAAGTTACAACCGATTCTGTTGTCAAATGGGACTAATACATTCAAAACACATTAAAATGACGCGTACTTTATATGGGGCGTTATATGGGGGCTATACCAAAACGTGGACCTATATAAACCAACTTTGATACGAATGTTTTTTGGCCTCTGGAGACACAAAATACCAAATTACAACCAATTCGGTGGTAAAATGGGACAAATATCTTAAAAATTCCTAAAAACGACGACGCGTCACGCGTCATTTTGTATGGGGGCTATACAAAAGCGTGGACCTACATAACCCGCTTTCAATACCAAAAGTCCTACGTACAAATAATAGATTTTCCCAAAATTTCATCCACCTACGTCAATTCGTTCGGACGCTAGACTGATTTCCACAGACGGGCATACGGACGGACATGGCTATATCGATGTAGTGGACAAATAGGTAAACATTTTCCCTTGGTGTCCTAAGCAATCTATAAAACATTTCAAAGGTAGAGAGCTAGCATGTGTTGCGGTGTTAATATCAATGAGACCTCGACAGTTTCAAACAATCCCATTAATCTGAAGTCGGAGTAATCTTCACATACTCTGAAAGGAAGTTTTGATTCGCTGAAGTACTCTCGCGAGTAAAAAAAAAAAATAAATCGAGTATAGTATCTAAAAAAGTATACACATATATAAATGAACACATAATTGTTCCTTCCGACTGATTTTGCAGTAATTTCGTACAACAACTTTTCAGATTGGAAGGTAAAGGATGCCGCCCAATGTGAAATCTTTTAAGGAGATTTTCTACTGAAGCGGCTGTAGTTTGGTATTTCGGATTCTTAATGGGTAGAAAACCTCTTAGTTTAGTATATTCTTCATATGAATGTACCTTCCGATGTTACGTATTTTAAAGGATATACACACATCGTCCAAATGGAATGATTTGGGAGTTTGAATGAGTAGAACACTACGACGTCTCATTCGAATAAAAGAAAGTGAGATTCTTCAGAAATTCTTCTGTTATATTCTTCCCATAGGAATAAGTATCGTGGAACTTAACGCCATTCTTACTTGCCTTTTTATAAAGTTACCCCAAAAAAAATCTAAAAATAATAGATTCTTGCAGATTCTGGAATAGAGCATTAACCATAACCCATTAAATTTAAATGGAAGTGCTTCCATATGAAGTAATAATTTCACTGGTTCTTTTGCATGAGTTCATATAAAGTCGTGAAAGATTTGATCGTTTTCTGCCTATTTGGATGAGTTAAAATATATATTTGAATTTAAATATAATGAATCAAAATGCATTTTCTCTAAGTTGTTTAAAAAGTTGTGTCTTGCTGAAGTATCGAGCTAATAGTTCTTTGCACCACAGTGAAATCTTTACTTATTCCTATAAAACTTTAAATTCTCTGTTATCCAAACTAAATCTTAATTTTCCACAAAAGAATATGTAAATGTAGTTTTGAACATCTTAGTTATGTGAATTCCCAAAACAAAAGATAATTATAAAAATACTAAGTAAGATTAATGTTCATGAAATATTTTATTTGCACAAGGCTTGAAAAACTTCAACATGTCTTCTTCTTTATTTTATCAGAAAAGCCTTAAAATGTTCTGCTCCACTGGGAATAGTACAAAAATTATGCTCACGTACATTTTGTATTCGGCAATAACTGCCTCAAAACGGAGACGTCTTTTGGGCTTCCGGCAGTTGAAAAAGTTTTCTTTTGGCTATAAATTTACTTATATCATAATTTATAAACACTACTCATAAGAAGAAGAAGATGACAAGAAGGAAAAATAAACTAAGGAGAAAGATAAAAACAGGAATTGCAAAGACTTTGAATTTCTAGTGTAGTTTTTAAAACAAAATGTATTATGGATTTTTGCAAAAAAATAAAAAAATTAAACAAATTAAAGGCGTTTAACTCAAAACAAATTTTAAAATATCCCCACCACCGTATGCGGGTGTTGTTGGGTTTATAAAAATAAAATTTCTCTTTGCCTTTAATATTTGCTTTTCCGGCAATTTGTTGGCTGGCATTGTTTTGTTGTTGCTGCCGCTGCTGTTTTTCTGCACGGTTCATTCACTTGCTCATTTAGTTTTATTTCCATTATTTCATTTAACACGCCCAGTCATTCATATACCAGACATTTTGAGCATTTCGAGCAACAAACATCAACATTCAAGAACTTTTAATTATTCCTTTGTTGTTGCCAAAAAAAGAGAGGAAAAAATCCGTAGGAGGAACAAAGCACTTCTTTTATTTTACAATTTAATTAACGGAGGGGCGATACACCAAATCCAAATGTGGTCGTTGCACTGTTAAGCAGGTCTCTATGTATGTGTGTCGTTTGGTTACAGTGTTACCAATCTGTAACGACATGGGGGCTGCAAATAAAATTAAACAGTTGCCGTTCGGTTCTGTCCCATATAGAAATGTGGGCAAATTTATTTGTAAGGGGGCGTTATTGAAGTTCTTAAATTGTTTTTTTTTTTATTAAATTACATTTCAGTTTTCTTTGGAGTTGCTTTAAGGCGGAGATGTTATACGAGTATGTTTTTCGTGGCCTCCTATCAATTAAATTAATAAACTTTTTTTATTTTATATTGCTTAATCTTCTATACTTGTTACATTTAGGACTGCAAAGTCAACCAATAAGGTTTACAATTAAGCAACATTGATTGAATTTGACTCAGCAGTATTTGCTACATTTATGTGTTTTGACAGACCTATACATACATACATTCTGATTTCAACATCTATTAAAGTATGGTAACAACTTGCATAAGGAACAAGGGAATACTGTTCATAATTTTATTATTCTTTTGGCTTTGGTGTTTTACCTTTAAATGTAATGGAGTTGAAGTTCTCTTCGTCATTTCCGTCTTCACACATAGTTTGGCGTATTCCATATATATTCAAAAGGAAAATAAACAAGTAGGAAAGCGTTAAGTTCGGTCGGGCCGAACTTTTTATACCCTCCACCACAAATTTCAGCCATTTCGGTGGATTAGTGTGGCCACAACCTTCAAAATACCGAAAATCGGAAGGTATCGTTCTATAGGGGCTATATGATGGCGTGGACCTATACCTACAAAATTTCTGGGGGAAAGTTTTATACCCCAACGAAGACTAAATACCAAACTTCAGCCATCTCAGTGTGATAATGAGGCCAAAAACTTCAAAATACCGAAAATCGGGAGATCTCGTCCTATGGGGGCTATATCAAAACGTGGACCTATACAAAAATTTTATGGTTGAAATGTTTCTTAGCCTCTGGAAACACAAAATACAAAGTTACAACCGATTCTGTTGTCAAATGGGACTAATACATTCAAAACACATTAAAATGACGCGTACTTTATATGGGGCGTTATATGGGGGCTATACCAAAACGTGGACCTATATAAACCAACTTTGATACGAATGTTTTTTGGCCTCTGGAGACACAAAATACCAAATTACAACCAATTCGGTGGTAAAATGGGACAAATATCTTAAAAATTCCTAAAAACGACGACGCGTCACGCGTCATTTTGTATGGGGGCTATACAAAAGCGTGGACCTACATAACCCGCTTTCAATACCAAAAGTCCTACGTACAAATAATAGATTTTCCCAAAATTTCATCCACCTACGTCAATTCGTTCGGACGCTAGACTGATTTCCACAGACGGGCATACGGACGGACATGGCTATATCGATGTAGTGGACAAATAGGTAAACATTTTCCCTTGGTGTCCTAAGCAATCTATAAAACATTTCAAAGGTAGAGAGCTAGCATGTGTTGCGGTGTTAATATCAATGAGACCTCGACAGTTTCAAACAATCCCATTAATCTGAAGTCGGAGTAATCTTCACATACTCTGAAAGGAAGTTTTGATTCGCTGAAGTACTCTCGCGAGTAAAAAAAAAAAATAAATCGAGTATACTCTATTTTTAATCGTCACTCGCGATGCAAATTTCAGACTTGCTCGATTTTACTCGCGAGGGCGGACAAATTGAGGGCGGGGAAGTTAAGGGGGCCAATATGAGGGGGAACAAGTTGAGGGCGTGAAAGTTGAGTGTGGAAAGTTTAGGGCGGCGAAGTTGAAGGGGCAAGTTTGCCCCAAGCCCACAAAAAAATTACCTCATCTAATTCCCGACAAAACTGCACCAAAATTTTTTTCACTCGATTTTATTCTTTAGTAAACTCCCCAGCAAAAATTCGGATCCAGTAGTCATTACGTAACCCATTACAAAGTAATGTAAACAAGCTTCTTTTCCCATTACAAGTAATATGAAAAGTAATGGGATACTTCTTAAAAAAATTACAAGGCAAACCTACTTACTTTGCTCCTCACTAAGTAATGAGGACGGTGGCACAGTGAGTGTGTGTCCGACTATAAATCCTAGGGTTGTGTGTTCAACGCTCACTGTCGGCACGCGAGTTTTTTTTTTAACTAAAAAATAACAGTTCGTGGTGCACATGTGTACTGCACATTTAAGTTCTTAAGCAACCCTTAATGTTCGTGTGCGTGGCATAGTATGTAGTGTCTTTGGCTAGAAACCAGAGGGTTCGTGTGTTCAACTCGCACAGCAACCGAAATAAAATAAAGTAAAATAAAAGTAAGAAGTGTAATGAAATTAAAAAAAATCTCTACATCAACTGTTCTAAAAATAGAATTTTTTTCAACTTACTTTTCAACTTCTTGTGGCCACAGAATAACTAGATATTCTAGTGGTCTTAAAATAACTACAAACTGAGTGCGACATGCCCTTGTAAAAATAATGGGGAAGAAAGGGGGTTTGCGAGTAGTTACGGCTGCCAAAAATCCCTTACAAAACCCATGATTTTACTTACTTACTTACTTAGCTGGCCCATTACAGAACATTTGTTCTATAGGCCGAACTAAGAAGAGATCTCCATTCCTCTCTATTTGTTGCTTTGCACTCTGGAATACCGCGCCTTGTCATCTCATCATCCACTTGTTTGCGCCATCTATTCCTTGGCCTGCCAATTCTGCGTGCACCGCCATGTGGCATGTATTCATACGCCTTTTTAGTGGGTTCATCATCGCTCATTCTTTTGATATGGCCTAGCCAACGCAATCGCTGCATCTCGATACGTTTAACAATATTGATGTCGTTGTATAGCAGATACAGCTCGTGGTTCATGCGACGTCGATATTCACCGTCAACGCAGATTGGTCCGTAGATCTTTCGAAGAATTTTTCTCTCAAACACACCAAGCACTGCCATGTCTGCTTGCGCAAGTACCCAGGCTTCGGAGCCATACATCAGCACGGGTAGTATCAGTGTTTTGTAGAGCGTTATTTTTGTTTGACGAGATGTGGCTTTGTTTTTAAACTGCTTACTTAATCCAAAGTAGCATCTGTTGGCCAATACAATTCTTCTTTTTATTTCACAACTGATGTCGTTTGTTGTGTTGACGGAGGTGCCGAGGTAGACGAAGTCTTTTACTACCTCAATATTATAGGAACCAACTTCCACAGTCGGTCCGAGCTCAATGGACGCATTGCGCGTCGACACCATCAACTTGGTCTTCTCACCGTTTACCGCCAGACCCACTTTAGCAGATTCTCCTTCGACTTTTATAAAGGTATCAGTTACTTCTTTTACTGATCGACCCATGATGTCTATATCATCAGCATAAGCAAGTAACATGTGACTATTGGTGTAGATTGTGCCAATTCTTTTGACGTTTGCCTCTCGTAAAACCTTTTCTAGCAGGATGTTGAAGAGGTCACACGAAAGGCTGTCTCCTTGTCTGAAACCTCTTTTGGTACCAAACTCTTCGGAGAGGTTCTTTCCTATTTTAACTGAGGACCTCGTGTCAGTTAAAGTCATTTTACAAAGCCGGATGAGCTTTGCGGGAATACCAAATTCAGACATGGCTTGGAATACCTTTGAGCGCAGCGGACTGTCGAAGGCTGCTTTATAATCGACAAAAAGGTGGTAGGTGTCGATCTGCATCTCTTGGGTCTTCTCCAGGATTTGCCGCAGGGTAAATATCTGGTCAATGGTGGACTTGCCAGGTCTAAAGCCGCATTGGTATGATCCAATAATCTCGTTGACCATTGGCTTTAGTCGTTCGCACTATATCCCTGACACGATCTTGTAGGCAATAGGGAGTAGACTTATGCCCCTATAGTTAGAGCATACAGTCTTATCTCCCTTCTTGTGGACGGGGCACAGGATACTCAGGTTCCAATCGTCGGGTACTCGTTCTTCCTGCCAGATGGTGCTAACTAGCTGATGAATACACCTTATCAGCGTGTCGCCTCCGGTTTTGAACAGCTCGGCTGGTAAGCCATCGGCCCCTGCTGCCTTATTATTCTTCAGCCGATTTATTGCTGTCTTTACCTCATCTTGGCTGGGCGGTATACATTCAATACCATCTTCTGGGATTGGGACTGTGGTATCTTCGTCGTCTTCGCTGCTATTGGATACCAACAGATTTGAAAAATGTTCTTTCCATATCCTGAGTACACTATCTGTATCAGTTACCAAATTACCTTGCTGGTCTCTACAGGAGGATGTGCCTGTACCAAAGCCATCAGTTTGATGCTTGACTCTTTGGTAGAATTTTCGGACTTCATTCTGGCTCCTGTACATCTCGATTTTTTCACACTCCCGCTTTTCCATCTCTCTCTTTTTCCTGCGGAAAAGACGTTTCTCCTCTCTCCTTTTCTCCCTGTATCTCTCTCGTGCGCTACGCGTTGCTACGGATTGTAAAGTAGCCTTATATGCCGCATTTTTCTCTTCGGAGGCAGCACGACACTCCTCATCATACCATGGATTCCTTGGTGGAGGTCTCTGGTATCCAAGTATGGATTTTGCGGCTGTTTGCATGGAGTGGGCAATGCTTTGCCATTGCGCTGATATGTTATCGGGATGAGGAGGGCTTTGATTAAGCAATTGGGCTAGTTGAGTGGAATATGCTGTGGCTATCTGTTGTGATTGCAGCTTACCGATGTCTAACTTTCGTGTTGTGTCTGTTCGTACTTTGTTTGCTACGTTTAAGCGGGTGCGTACCTTTGCTGCAACAAGGTAGTGGTCCGAATCAATGTTTGCGCCTCGGAACGATCGTACATCCAACACGCTCGATGAATGTCTTCCATCTATCACAACATGATCAATTTGGTTTCTTGTTTTCTGATCTGGAGACAGCCAGGTGCCCTTATGAATATCGAGATGATTAAATCTGGTACTGCTAACTACCATGTTTTTTGCAGCTGCAAAGTCTATCAGTCTCATACCATTGTCAGATGTTTCACTGTGGAGACTGAATTTCCCGACTGTTGGGCCAAAGATATTCTCCTTTCCAATTTTGGCATTAAAATCGCCTAGAATGATTTTAATGTCATGGGCAGGGCAACGGTCATATGTTTCTTCTAAGCGCTCGTAAAATATATCTTTGGTCTGTTCATCCTTTTCTTCAGTGGGAGCATGAGCGCAAATAAAGCTGATGTTGAAGAATTTAGCTTTTATTCGAATTGCAGCAAGTCTTTCATTCACTGGAGTGAAGCTGGATACAAGATGTTTTAGTCTCCGACTAACTACGAATCCACAACCAAACTCATGCTTTACGTCATGGCAGCTATAATACAGTGCGTCACCTTTAGGTGTTGTTGTGACGCCTTTCCCAATCCATCGTATTTCCTGTATGGCAGTAATATCGGTCTTGTACTTTTCAAGTACGTCTGCCAATGCGAAGACTGCACCTTCTCTATAAAGAGTGCGAACATTCCAGGTGCAGATTCGCAGATCATGGTCCTTAAAACGTTTGCGGGGTTCGTCAACTTTAGAGGGGTTTGTTTTTCTTTTCTTTCGTTTTTTCATAGTAGGCTGTTTTTTCTAGGGGAGGGTTACTAACCCGACGCCCAAACCCAAGTTTTTAACGTTCTTATGGGTGAACGCGCGGCACATGTTAGCTCACTACCTTTAACGGGTGTTAAAGGCAGTTCCCCAGGTGACACCACGGGGAGGTCAGTGTCCACTTGGGATGAAAGAGGGACCAAGATAAATCCTGGGCTTTGCCATGTTAAAACCGGTCAGGACCGTTCCTTGGTATCTTCCATCCCCTACGTCACCCAAACCCATGATTTTGGGAGGACTTTTTTTGCTGGGCTCCTACTCTATTTCGAGCATTTTACTCTATTTTCGAGTTTGAGTGAAATTTTTTTTAATCCAAGAGTACTCGCGAGTGCTCCCAAATGAAACAAAAAAGTGGAGAGAAAACTTCTTGTAAAACTCGTACTCTTCAAGTACTCCCACTTGCAGATACTTTTCACTTGCGAGTAAAAACGAGCAAATCTTCGAGTGCTCCCCCTCGCGAGTACTCACTCACTAGGAAAAAACGAGCAAATCGGAGCTTTGAACAACACCAAGCACGGTGCACAAATTTAAATGGAAGGTGCTTGCACCTGGGAAGTTTTTGCAGATTCTGAAACTACAATGTTCATAGATGAGAAAAATCAAAAAAAAAACAAAAAATCGCCGGAGCGATTTTTAAATAAATCGCGATTCAAGTTGACATTTTTGGGGGTTGTTTAGGTTTTTGCGATTTTGCTTGCAAACCGCAAGTCCTATCAAAATGGGAACAAAAAAAATGTTGTAGCTATCAAAATTCTCTACAAGAGTGACCTTTATGTTATTCTCGTAGGTTTTACCATTTTAGTGATATAGAATGATGCGTTTGTTTGGCATTTGGTTTGTTTATCTAATTGTGCTCGGGTGAAGGATTGTATGTATACAATAACTTTCTTACTGTTTTTTATGAACCTAACAAACGAAGAGGGAAGGAAAAAATTGTACGAGTTCTCATGTTTTGTTCTGTTTGGTGGTTAAGTTAGGCAGATAATAATTTTTAACGTCAGTTTGGTTAATTTTGGCAGTCTCTTTAAAGCAGTAGTTGTGTGTGGATCGGTAGTGCAGAAATAAATCAGTGGTTCTGTGTTTTCTTAAAGTAAAGTTGTCTTTCAAGTAAATTAAATGCCCAATACATTTTATAATTGAATTCACGTATCTGAATTTATTTATTTTCTTTTATTAAATTTGAAGTATGGCACCATATAATTATTTACTTGTGTTATTTATTATTCCATTCCGTTTTTCTTTCTTTCATCTGTTATTTCTTGTATGTATCTGTTATTTTTATGTACCTATGTGTGTGCTGTTGCTTTTTGTTTGGCATTTTTATGCGTTTTAATTAAATAAATAACCACCACCATTTATAAGTGTGTGTATGTATCTTTTTTGTGGCTTTTGGGTTTGTATTTAACAAAAAAAAAAAAACATTTTTTTATCGATTGAAAAAAATGCATTCAACAATTTTTTTAATCAACAAAATATTTTGGTTTTTTCAAGCAAAATGTGGAATATTTTGATAAATATTTTTGTCAATATGTGAAATATTTTATCAGTTCAAGATAAAAAAATCGATAAATTTTTTAGTCAATATTACAATTTTATTTTATCAAACTGTATTTTTACTTTGTGATCAAATAATTTTATCGAATTTTGTCAATATGACAATTTTTTTATAGCCGGAAAATCGATAAATTTTTGGTTGAATCTTTGAATTTCTTTATCAAATCGCTACAATTTTTTTCTGTGTACAAGCAACAACCAAATTTCTATTTCGTCATATTGTTTATGACCCAGAAACTTGGGTGTTTGTGAAAAGATGCGAAGCTGCACATGTAATACAGCAACTGCATATCGAAGTGCGCTGGCTCAAGCTTGCAGCCCTTCAATAGATTCAATGTGGTAAGGGTTTATACAAATAGGTCTCTCCTTTCTATTTAGTATTTAGTTTTCGCTTTTTCTAGTTGTTTTAGTCACCTTGTTAAATGCATACGTTTGCATTGGCATGCATTGGTCATCATTACATCCAATTTGGAAAGAAAACGTGGATAAAAACTTGAAAATTTATAAAATCGGCCGGTACAATTTTAGGGGGGCTATTCCAATACAAAATTCCAAATTACAACCAATTCGGCAGGCAAATGTGGCCAAGACCCTAAAAATACTTTTAATCGTCCCACTGCTTTATATGGGGACTATAGAAAAACGTGGACGTATATGGACACAAAATCCCAATTTAAACCGTCACTTTTTATGTGGGCTATACCGTGGATACGTGGACCTATATAGGCAATTTCCAATACTTAAAGTTCTACAGACCTACAATACATTTGACCGAAAATTCCTCAACCTACTTCAAATGTTGGGCCGTGATTTCCAAAGATGGATGGACATGTCTATATCGATGTAAAATTGCAAGCCTATGAATAGAATGGGATCAAAACGATTTCGAAAGTCTAATGTTGCTGTTGGTTAAGCTTCTTTACTCTTCGGTATTAGTGGTAACATTTACAATTCCTGATATCTCTGCTAAGAAATGTTACCTAATTTTGGGTAATTGGGTGGTTAGTGAAACAACAATGTGAACTATTCTTCCTAAATCCACCCATGGATACCAAACTTCATATACTGGCAAAAAAGCAATAAAAAATGTTTGTGTCTCTCCATCTGTTCGTCCATTAGATATAGTAATCAAACTCCAGGTCGCAATTATGGACTTATCAAAATATTTATTGGGTGAAATGGAATAAAGACATAATTTTTATCCGTTTTTGTAGCTGGCCTGTAGGTCGAAATAAATAGAAATTTTAAATAATGTTTGCGGTTATGACGAAAAAACTTGCAATTTAAGACGATGATCAGATGCTATTTATCGGTATAAATGGACCACAACTATTGTGTAAAAATTGTGTAAATGCTTTATATGTATATCTTATTTGCTTCTAAACACATTCCAGCCAAGTACATGGGATGTACAACAAAATTCAAGTCCTTAACCCCATATTACAAACACATATTTTCCACACCTACCCAATATCCAATCCGGACTGGCAACTTTTCACTGAAAAGTGCATGACAAATAAAAAACGACATTAATTGTTGATGGAAACGAGGTCTAACATAAGTACAAATACTTGAAACATTTATTTTTCCCTGTTGCGGTTGTTTGCAATTGCGGTTGTGGCTGCGATTTTAGAGTCTTGTTGGTGCACATAAGTGTTCTTAAAATGTACATTCGAGTTTATGGGGAAGTATTTGCCATCACACTAGCGATTTTCAGTACCTGTTTCCCTGCGACTGGAAAATAAAATTTAATCACAATTTGCAGCTGAGTGTTAAGGTGACACAGGCTCCCCTAGCTCACCTAACGCTTGAATATATGTGCTCTTTGCTTTGACTATCTTTTTATTGCTCATTTTCTTTTGTGCAATGACATCATTTTTCGCTACGTCGCTAGTATTGTCATTGAAAAGAAGCCTCCTAACACAAGGATATTGTGTCCAAATACAATGCAATTGTGGTGGAAATGACAATGACAACAACAACAGCAGCAACAGTTGCAGATACTTTAGAGCTACTTAGAGTACAGCTTGTGAAAATCAACAGCAAAGTTTTCAAGAGATGGGTAATTTTGTTATAAAACAAACCCTTTGTTTATTTTTGTGTCAAGGGTATTTTTATGCAGTTTTTTGCTTGGCTTCAACAATTTTAGTAGGGACAAGGTCAATTTACATTAAAGATTTCCTTGGAAATCATTGATGGTAAAGAGCTTTTGTTGGGCAATTAAATAAAAAAAAAACAACCTAGAAGTGGAAATGAATCACAGTAGTCACTAATTAAGAAAGCAAGGGCAGAAATTTTATAATTATTAAATATAATACCATAATTGGAGAAAAAGTATTGATGTAAATGAAGATATTTGGTTGATAGCGTTGTGCAGTGGTCATTGCTTCGATCCCTGGTCAGAACACTACATTAGTCAGCTATGGCAAAATCCATCAACAACTTTGGCCATAAAAAGAGGTCTGATATAATTTCCAACATTCTAAAATGTGGAGGTAAATTTTATGTTCGTATTTGGTGCAATTGCATGTACATTTATTCTTTTCGTATAATAAAACGGCAAAGTTGCTTTATGCCAGCTGATTATTTCGCCATGTTTCTTGTGAAAATATTCCATGAAATTTATAATTATTAGATGAGTATAGATATAAAGAGTAAATTATTTATTTGAAAGAAACAAATGCGTCAAATAAGCTCTTTAATTGTTAAACATTGCTTTTACTTATTTTCTCTGCTCTTTGAAACACACAGTGTGTCCCTTATCCAATTGTATCAAATTATTTATTTTATTCTTCTGCCGGTCACAGGGGAGAATAAAGTTTTTCCTCGAAAATTGTTTCAATGACAAATATTCGTACATTCAATTCACCTTGAGTTTTCAAAGTTTATTTGATTGCTGTGGAACACTAACCCAGACAGTCCGCCATGTGTGGCCAATATTCCCTGTGGCTATAACAGAGCAAATAAAGTTATAACAAAGTTTCGAGACGCCAAACAGACACTGAATATTTGTTTTTGTCATTCGATATTTGATTGAAAAGTGGCAAGGACAATTTAAAGGTTCGAAATATTTTGTGAAATGATTTCATGTCGATTGAAAATTTAAGTTGATACAAGTATCGACGAATTGGCTGATGTAAATACGAATTTTAAAAAAGTTTTATTTTATATATGGTTTTAGACACCAAGTAGGTACATACCGAATACTGCGTTGATCCAGACATTGCATGTCGTAATATTTCTGCAAATCTTAGTGAAAGTTCGAATATGGTGCTTATCGGTCCACTTTTCCCGGTACCTCCCCACAAAAAAAATCCTTATGGTAACTCCCTCACAAAAGTTCAAAATTTTTGTTTAAGTGCAGTTTAAATTAACTGTTCCATTATCCTTTGGAAAATTTTACCGAAGCTACTTCTTGTGGTTCTTTTTACAGCTATATTATATTTTTCGTGGACAAGTCATTTCCTGACATATTGATCCAAAAGTTCAAATGCACATGAAGGACCACAAAATTCTGAAAACCCCCTAAATACATAATATTTGGGAAAAGGATTTTGGTTGTGTAGCCTTGTATTCGATATGTCCGTAGATGAACGTTTCAATTCACACATGCTGAGGGAATAGCTCTGTCGTTAAAGCCGTTTGATACTTTTTACTTGTTCTTTCGCATTCATTTTCGAATGGACAAACAGAAACAGTACCTTGGAGTTTTTTGTTTGTTTTGTTTTCTTATCGAAACAGGATGTAAATCAGGAATTACCGCCATTTTTTCAAGACAATTTGGAGTCGTTTTAGCCCTGTCCGCCCGTCTGGCTGGCTAACGACGCACGATTATTCGTAATATTACTTTCAGACATAAAGCAGAATCCGTGTTCAGCGATATTAAGTGTTTGGTGGGTTTCCACACATAATAGTCCAAATGATCTAAAAATTCTACGGAGACCAATTTAAATGGCACAATATTCGTCATTGGACCAACCTTCCGCAATATTTCTCTCAAACGTACATACATACGTTTCCAAGAAGGTCAATATCGGACAACACCTTCGGTCTCCTTTCTCACAAAAGTTCAAAATGATGATTCATTGCAATATTTATATTTTTTGTTAGGGGAGGGTTATACTTCCTGAGATATTGGTCCAGAAATGGCCAGTATTGAGGAGCATTCCTTCATACATCTCTCGCAATTAAGAGTCTTGGTTACAATGTTATATTTCTATTCTTTGAAGACTGTATTCAATGCAGTGTATTGATAAAGTCTGGCCGCCTTCTTGCAAACGTCTGTGAAGGACATCTTCTGAACTAATATATTCGGAAGTTTTATGCCTGTATTTCCCCGCCAGGAAAAACAACCATGGTGCAATGCGTGTTCTATCGGCGTCCTATGGTTTGCAGTTAGGGTTGCAACTGTCTTAAAACTGAGCCTAGTTGATATCTGGCGTCTCAACGTAATATAGACTTAGTTGTGAAGTCCCTGACATGACACTGGAAGTCTAAGCAACTGTGGAGCTCTATTACCGCATACAATCAATTACGCGTGGATTAAAAAAATTGAAAACAAAAACAACTGCAACACCAACGATCACTGCAAGGACCGTGAGAAATGATAACCAGGACTAGTGAGTAAGTGAGAGTGGACGGTCAAGGAATACCCAATCTCGATCTGAAGAATTATAATCTGGCCTAGCAACGTCGACAGTCCATCAGAGGGCCTATTATGTAACTTTTTAACAACTTTACTCATTGTTTATTTTACAACAATTTCATTTGTTTGTTTTGTATTTGTTACAAAAACAAAATAAATTTTAACAACTTTTCAATCGATAAAAATTACAGAATAGGTCTACTGGAGCATATGGAGGCCCTGAGTATCCATTAGGGTAGTGTGTATGCAGTGGCCGAGAAAAGTTTATCCGATGATGAACATCATCCCACCCTCGTCAAAAATCCAAGAGAACTGTCCATCGGACAAAGCCGATAGAACTTGCCTTCCGAGGCAGGACACCATTGATGAACGAACCTCGCCTAAACTAGTGTCTTAATCCTCTCATCCCCGATGTTGCATATATGCAACATTGTCTTTATGGGCGTCTAAGTACCGCTAGTTTACATATTATACTTTGAATCTTTCTCAAAAGTATACACATGAGGCTAATAACCGTTGTAATAACACAAAATATCAGTTGTGTCTCGATCAACATAACTACGGTGCATTATTCAATGTGAAGTCTAGCACACCAATGCAAATTAAAAATCGTTGTGTACAGTTCAAATTATTCTAGTCGTTTCTAAAACAAAATATATGAGTTTTATGTTAAATTTTAGTAAGACCAATAGATCACTCCTGAACGATTAAAACATTTTTATTTACACAATTCCACAAAATAAATTATTTCAGTAATAAAATTAAGAAACAGCACATTTATTTCTAGGCCAAATCCCGGTAAACATTCCAAATTTTATTGAAATCGTACATATATAGCGCGTTTCGTGCATAAAATATCTAAAATCGGCCGAGAATATATATGGGAGCTATATCCAATTTTGAACCGATTTCTATATAATTTGGCACACTTATTTCTAGACTAAATACCGTTACACATTACAAATTTAATTGAAATCGGACATATATAGCGTGTTTCGTGCACCAAATGCCTTAAATCGGGCGAAAATATATATTGGGGCTATATCCAAATCTGAACCGATTTTTACCAAAATAAATAGCGTTCGTCCTTTTGCCAAAAAACTATCTTCCCCAATTTTCATGCGAATCGGACAATAAATGCGACCTGTAATTTGTTTACAAAAATACATGGACAGACGGACAGACAGACGGACATGCGTAAATCGACTCAGAAAGTGATTCTATGTATATCCCTAAAAGGAACTATGGGTATATCTCGTTTCCTTTTGCATGTTACAAACTAACGCACAAAGACATAATACCGCTTACCACTAGGTGGTGTAGGGTATATAAATGTGGGTATGAGAGGGTTAGTTCGGTTATCTAAATAGTAGAGGGCATGCCGTAGGTCGATACCCTACATCAGGAAGTTAATTTGCAGGGAACTCTCGTCAATCTCGATGAGGGTATGTGAATCGGGATCTATTTCAAGGCGATGAGCAGACTCGAAAGAAGATATCCTTACTTACCCAAGAGGCAGGGACGTACGCCTTCACCAAAATGTTGTTATTGTGGCAGGTCCAAGCTTCTTCACAAAGCTCTAAATACTACGGTGACCAACTAAAGTGGCTTCTTACAAAGCTCTAAATACTACGGTGACCAACTAAAATGGCTTGTGGGCGAGGTAACTATCGAAAGGAGTGACTTTCAGAATAAAACCCATTTCCAAAATGGACTATGTCGCTCCATTTCTACAGTTACCGTCACCGCAAAAGTTTAACACTTCTGCGCATTCATCTACATTAAATTTATTAGCAAAACGTATGCATTTATTCTGAGGGTCCACAATTGTTAAGATAAATATCCCAAACGTTTCGATGTTTTTGTTGGCAATTTTGTTAGTCCATTCTAAAAACACCCTGAATTTTGGGGAAAAATATTTTGGTTGTTTATCGTCACAAATTCGCACAGACTGAAGGCACATGTCTGTCTGCAAAGGCGATTGATACTTTTTGATTTATTTTTTTTAAAAATCAAAATTCACCATTTTTTTGTTGGTTTCCAAACTTTTACAAGTTATTACAAATATAAAACGCTTTTGGGCACTAGTGGTCAATAGACAAGGGTAGAGTCCTTGTTGATTAATTTGCTTATTATTAGCGAATAATTACGTGGGGTTTTTAAGGGTGGATTGTTCTTTGTCAAAACGATGTGACATTAGATGCAATAAATTTAATTTAAGAAATGTTTAAATTCTAGTTCCAATAGGTTGCAAGACCTGAGTCCAGTGGAGGGTTTTTAATGTCATCGAGTCCAAAAACTTCTACTCGTGCAATTAAAAAGATAATAAAGCTTCTTCTTTAACATTATACCAAAATTAGAGAATACAGGCGGAACAACATCATGAACCTATAGGGCTGAATTACACTGTGCAACACTAAAAATTCAAACAACTTCTAGTGGGCATTTTCTGAACGTACATGATCAAAATTGATAAAATATGGGAAAGTTTACATAATTTCTGGAATTATGGTCAGTAACAGCCAAACTATTAAGAGTTGGACCAAGTAACCTTTCCAAATAATGTGCTCAGCAATTCTTCAGAACATCCTGAAACTGTAAAACACTTATTTCATGTTGTTTAGGCGGTATTTCATATCATACTTTCTTTGGGTCGAACTATACCATCCAACACATTAAACTCTTGTATAAATCAATTCGTCCTACTCGCGAATAGAACATTAAAACGTGGATATATTTTAACCACTTTTTGCATGGAGGTTCTCCAACCAAAAAGAATCTCAAAATTTGTATTACCGCTGATATTCTAAAAAGTACGTTAAGATCTTCGAAATAGTGAAAATCTTGCGATAGCAGAAACAATTTAAATTCTCTGTGCTATTAAAATTCTGGGATATTGCATAACGTAGACCTACATATATGATTAAACACTTCAAAATACTGAAAACGGGGCGGAAAATTTATATGGCGGCTATACCGAACGTGGTCCGATATGGTTTATTTTCAATTCTAAATATCCAAGGACTTAAATTTTATACTCTGTAAATAGTTAAAATAATATCATAAAAACTGTGAGCTTTTTCTATTGAATTTATATACTTTGTGTCAATACTTCATATAAAATCAACTAACAAAACCTTTAAAATAGCTTTACAACATTTTAAGTTTTCATGATTTTTGGTCAAGTTGCCAATCCTCTTTAATGTAATCTTAAAATTTGTAGTAACTTAGTTTAGAATCTATTGTTTTGTAAGCTACTTGTGCCTGTTTAGAACGCTTCAGCTCGGCATATGTATATCTACAACTCCCTTTGCAGAACACAGCTAACGAGCAGTAACTATTTTTAATTTATGTCAATCACCATTGTTCGTTCAAATGATGAGTGTCTCAAAACTGGAGCTCTGTTTAACGGCAAACTACTCCTCCCTCAGCGGAACCAGTAGTATTTAGCCTAAAGAGCCTTAAATATAAATATTAATTTCCCCAACTAATTACATTTTGTTGAGGTCGTAGTTTGTAATAAATTTTTATATCGGCTGATTTGATTTATAGCCGGTAGTACTATACCACAACTAACCCGATATTGACTGGTCCATGGTGTCTTCGCGCTCCCTACGTACGGGGAGGTGTGGGAACGAACGATATCCCATTGTCATCATTGCAACATCGCAGGAAATGAAATTGCTAATTAATTGCCGCGTTGGAGTCATCCGATGTTGCAATCGACAACTCGATTAAGCAACCTCTGTGCCACTTCAATGAGGCAGTTGGAACAAAAAGATAACGGAATAAATCCTGTCAGGATTGTCTCAGCGAACCCAGTCCAAGAATTCCAAGGCAATCTAATCATTTCTATACCGACTTTCCGTTTATTTAGTTTAAAGAATTTGGAAAAATTATTTCCAACTTATGATGTTTAACAGATCTCAAAGGAGTTTTTAATCAGGTTGTTTATGGATCACCACTTGGCGGTTACGACATCAAGATGATATCACGATTTTGGATATAAAGGAATAACAATGATTACACGTGGTTGGTGTGGTTTTCAAAATGGTATACTAAACATACTAACTGAGGCTATGAAAGTTATTTCTTATGGAATATAACCCATAAAAGCAGAAATATCGACATGAATATAAAATTTCACAAATCGGTAATTGGGGTAGATGCGTGTCTTTTTCCATATTTCTAGTATTTGACCACATTGGTAACCCAATTAATACTTATACACATTTGGTTAATTGTCCCAAGAAAAACCTGCATTGTTCGTCATAACAATTAAAATCCCAAAATAGAATGGATTGCGCCTATCACGACATTCTATTTTTTTGCCACTTTTTTTTAATACGCAAAAAAAAAGTGGATGGAAACGCGAAAAGTTAACTGAAAAATCTCGCATTGTTCCACAGTCTAAGATTACTACTTCGCCCTTTATTCAAATATTAAAATACATGTGAAAACATGATTTGAAATTTCGAATATATGCAACATATGTATGTGATATCCTTGCCTGCTTATATTCATTCCCCTAATACATACGAATTTCCAACTGCCATTTTCATTTAAAATTTCAACAAGCATTTTCCCTCACATTTTGAAAAATTCCTCCCTTAAAAATGTTATTCGAAAAATCTTTAAATCACTTAAATCTTAGTATCTGCAGAAAAAGTATGTTAACTTTGCTTTTTATGGTAAAAGACAAGTGTTCGTTAGTTTTTTTTTCTTCTTTTTTTTGCTTTGCGTAGCTGTCGTCCTTCTGACAAACAATGGACAAATGTGGCTAAAATGATTTATTGCTTAACTTGCTGAAAAACAAACATTCCACTAAGAACCACACATTTCTTGGGACATATACATACATATGTATGGGTGTACGTACATATGTATGTTCCCTACTATTGTCCATCAACATCCAATCTAATGTCAAATGTCTTTCTTTTGTCATTGATGCGTTCGTTCTTTGCTGCTGCTTCTTTTGTTAAACTAATGGTAGTATCAGAAAGGGCATGCACATATACACATAATACACACATGTGTACACATGTATTTAAAATATTTTAGTTTGGATTTGTTGTACGTGTGTAAGAAATATATTGCTAAAAAGGGGTCACATTAAGGAGGTCACAATCGCTTAAAAGTCGAAACACAAGAGGTTATATTCTTTCGTTTACTTATGTAAAGATAAACGGTAATGAATTGTAATGTATTCAATATTGTTTTTTTCTCCACTTTCTTCGATGATGAATAGAGGATATATATTTATATGTGTTGTATGTGGAGGTTTGTATTGATGTTTTTCATTTTATTCACTATATATGTATGTGTGTAAAGATCATGATGTTATGGTGAAAAACACAAGATCTCGATTTGGATTCCATATGAGTCTTTCTATAGAAAATAAATAAACCAGTTTAAATATGATTCCAGGGATTTTGTTAGTTGGTCCTCTACATAACATTTGTCCTATAAGCTGAAGTAAGAAAATATTTTCATTCCTCCATACTTGTTGCTTTTTCAATTTGGAATACCGTGTTTTTTTCATATTGTCTTCCACTTGTTTACTCTATCGAAACCTTGGCCTTCCGTGTACGGGCATATATCTGTACACCGTTTTAGCGGGTTCATCATAGCTCATCTTATGATATGGCCTAGCCACGCAATCGTTGTATCTCGATACGTTTGTCTATACTGATGTCGATATTGACCGTCAACGCATATTGGCCCGTAAATCTTTCGATGACATTTTTCTCTCAAACACATCAACCACTGTCCTATCGTCTTGCTTAAACTGCTTACTTAAGACAAAGCAGCATTTGTATGATTCCTAACTTGACTTGTCATTATAGTTTGGTTTTGGCCCAGGTATAGGAGCTGGTGCCGAGCCAGTTTTCTGAATTCATGATTTTTCATGTTGACGTTGAAATAAACATGGCCTCTAGCGACATTGGTATGAGATTTCGCTCGTGTTAGGAAGGGTATATTCTTTCCAAATTGCTCGCCACCTTGTAGTTGGTTTCCGTAGAATTTTTAGTTCTTTAGGACGATTATATCTGGAAACCCACTAAACACATTATCTATAGTAAAAATTCAAAACTTTCATCGTGAAGCCTTTAAACTTTATGTACGTTTGGAAGAAATTTATCGATGTGTAAAGTTTCTGATAAATCGCTTACCATTATCACAGCAAGTATGAACTTTCCATCGAAAAAATGTTTATCTTTGAAAAAGCTGAGTAAGGACAACCTATTGCAAAAATTTTCAAAACGATGCCAAATATGTTCTCAATTATCCTTTGCCCGAAAATGTTTAAATATTGTGCTGATGTACCCGAAAGAGATGATGAAGCAAAGAGAGGCATATATTCGAGTCCGATCTATGTCGGGAAGTAATCGTGCACTTCAATCAGCCAGCCAGAAATACGGACGGACAAGGATAAAACGACTCGAAATTTGTTTTGCTGAGGCGTATTTAAAAACTTGGATAACTCCTGAATTACATCCTGTTTCTCTATGCCAATAAGAAAACAAAACAAACAGAAACCCCCAAGCGGCTCTTTCTGTTTGTCTATTTGAAAATGACAATGAACAAGTGAAAGGTATTAGCTGGCTTTACCAACAGAGATATATTATCAATCTATGTTAACCTTATTTTGATAGTCTTATAGTCTTTATTTCTTTCGATAGATATCGCGCCAGTCATTTCAGTTGGTCACCGTATAATTTTGACCTAAAAGTTTCCGAAAGATCCTTAAACAGACCTTAAACTGCAGATAAACAAAAATTTTTAACTTTTGTGAAGGTAAGTAGTGTACCGATATTGGCCGTTCTCGAACCTAAACTATGTTTGGACAAAATATTACATAATATAATGTATGGTACCTGGAAGAAAGGACTGATAAGCACCACCTTCGAACTTTTTCTAAAATTCGCAGAAATACTACGACATGCAATATTTGGACCAACGCAGGATCTGGTTTGAATGTTGTTTTGGTTTAATAGGTTTCAGGCCACTGAAAAAATGGGTACCTTCGTAAGTAATAGAGAAGTCGACCACAACCTGTCGCACAAAAATCAAAACGATTAGGGAGAAGATCTTATACTGCACTTTTCCGAAACTTTGTTCGGGAGGTACCAAAACGAGTGATTCAATATAATCCATATTCGAACCTAATTTATGTCTGGTAGAAATATTGCGATGAGCAAAGTATTGACCAAGTCGGTTATCGGCCTTCGGGAGTTATCGTGCGCACCGTTTTAGCCAAAACTATTGAACTTTTGTTATGGTCCATCTTCAAACTTGATCTAAGTTTGGACAAAATATTACTTACTCAGCTGGCCCATTACAGAACATTTGTCCCATAAGCCGAACTAAGAAAAAATCTCCAATTCTCTCTCTTTGTTGCTTCGCTTTCTGGAATACCGCGCCTTTTCATTTCTTCATCCATTTGTTTGCTCCATCTAAGCTTAGGCCTCCCAATTCTGCGTGCACCGTCATGTGGCACGTAGTTATACGCCTTTTTCGGTATTTACAGTTAACGAAGATTGGTCCATAGATCTTTCGAAGAATTTTTCTCTCAAACACACCAAGCACTGCCTTGTCTGTTTGCGCAAGTACCCAGGCTTTGGAACCATACATCAACATGGGTAGTATCAGTGTTTTGTAAAGCATTATTTATGTGAGATGTGGCTTTGTTCTTAAACTGCTTACTTAAGGCAAAATAGCATTTGTTGGTCAATAAATTTTTCTTTTTATTTCACAACTGATTTTGTTTGTTGTGTTTATGTCTGTTCCGAGGTAGACGAAGTCTTTTACTACCTCAAAATTATATGAACCAACTTCAAAAATTGGTCTGAGTTCTATGACGCATTGCTCGTCGATGCCATCAATTTGGTCTTGTCGCCGTTTACTGCCAGACCCACATATAGTAGATTCTCCTTCAACCTTCTTAAAGATATCAGTTACTTCTTTTCCTGATCGACCCATGACGTCAATATCGTCAGCATAAGCAAGTAAAATGTGGCTTTTTGGTGTATATTGTGACATTTCTATTTATGTCTGCATCTGTAAAACCTTTTCGAGCCGAATGTTGCACAGATCACACGAAAGGCTGTTTCTTTGTCGGAAACATATTTTGATACTGAATTGTTCGAAGAGTTTTTTTCCTATTTTACCTGAGGACCGAGTATCAATTAATGCGCGGATACCAAATTCAGACATGGGTTAGAATACCATTGAACGAAAGAGACTATCGAAAGCTGTTATCGACAAAAAGATTATAAGAGTCGATCTTTCTGGATTGGATCTGTGGTATCTTCGTCGTCTTCGCTAGTATTGGATACCAACAAGTTTGAAAAAATTATCTTTCTATATCCTGAGCACACTATATGTATCAATAACCAAATTCCCTTGCTGGTCTCTACAGGAGGATGTGCCTGTACCACCAGTTAGATTTTTAACTTTTTGTTGAATTTTTGAACTTCATTCTGTCTCCTGCACATCTGGATTTTTCTCACACTCCCCCTTTTCTATTTCTCTCTTTTTCCTGTGGAAAAGACGTTTCTCTTCTTTTCTCCCGATACCTCTATCGTGCGCTACGCATTGCTGCTGATTGTAGAGTAGCAGTATATGCGGGGGCCGTCGGCTTTAAATGGGTTGTTTATACCCCACTATAATATGGAGGTTTGTTTTTCTGTTTGTAACACATCGAACTAATCATTTGCGACCCTATATATATATTCTTCATCAGGATAAAATTCTGAGACGATCTAGCTATGTTCGTCTGTAGTAATCACTCTAGCGTTCGCAATAATTGAGATAAAACGCTAAAATTTTGCACCCGGGTGTCTTTTTTCCATAGGCAGGTCAAGTTCGAAGATGGGCTATATAGGTCCACGTTTTGGTATAGTACCCCATAGTTTTTCTAAATTTTATCTAAATTTTTTTATCTAATTTTTTTTTTACCAAACTAGCTGAAATTTGGCATTTCAGGTTCCCAATGGACTAGAAACTTCTACACTAAAAATTGTTTTGATATAGCCCCAATATAACGGTACCTCCAGATTTAAGGTATTTTGAGGAATTTAGCTAAATTTTCCTCCCAAATTGACTTCAATTTGGCACTTGGGGTTTCAAGTGATCAAAAAACTTCAGCACCAAAAATAGTGTATTTTGAGGCTTTTATCTCCATTTTTGACGGAATTATTGAAATTTGACATTTGAGGTTCCCAATGGCCAAAAAGCTTTTCTACTAAATATTGCCAAAATAGGTCCACGTTTTGGTATAGCCCGCATATAATTGTACCTCCCGTTTTAAAGTATTTTGAGGCTTTTAGCTACATTTTCTGACCGAATTGACTGAAATTTGACATTAAGGTTCCCAATGACCGAAAAACTTCTCCACTAAAAATATAGTTCCACGCTTTGGTATGGCCTCCATAGAATATTTTATGGGGAAGGGTATACAAAGTTGGGCCCGACCAAAGTTAACATTTTTTACTTGTTTTTCTTCTTCTTTGTTCTTTTCATAGCCTGTTGCTATGTGGAAGGATGAGCCCAACGTCTTATGGATGAATGCAACGTCTTATGGCTGAACGCACAGCAAGTGTTAGCTTACTACCTTTAACGGGTTAACATCCGGCAGTTCCCCAGGGAACACCACGTGCAGGCCAGTGTCCACTTGAGATTTAAGAGGGACCAAAATAAGTCCTTGGCTTTGCCATGTTAAATCCGGTCAGGGCCATTGCTTGTTATCTTTCATCACCTTCGTCACCCGTCAAATTGGCTTACATTAAAATATTCCTCAATGAGTCATAAATGGATATGTCATCTGCAGCTATCGAATTCAATGACAGATATAATTTAACAACATGGTTGTATTTGTTGTGCTGTAGCCAAAAATGTATTTTTGTAGCTAATTACGGAAGTTGCGTATTATTGTCATTTAATGGGGATTATCTCAGTCGTCAACTATAGTTACCGAATTATAGTTACAGAAAGGCACCCCACAGTAACGATCAAAACCTCTTAAACGTGCTTACAGTAAAAACTATTCTCTTTTGAGATACACAGCAGCAACACTGTCAGCTTGTAAAAGAATGCATCTCTGCCTGAGCCTTCACGGACAGCCAATATTAGACCACTTAACTTGTTGACAAATTTCGGTAAGAAATTCGTAATCCTCTCCGAGATATACACAGAAAAAATAAATTGTAGCCATTTGATAAAAAAAATTCAAATATTAAATCAAAAATTTATCGATTTTCCGGCGATAAAAAAATTGTCATATTGACAAAATTCGATAAAATTATTTGATCACAATGTAAAAATACAGGTTGATAAAATAAAATTGTAATATTGATTAAAATATTTATCTTTTTTTATATTTAAACTGATTAAATATTTCACATATTGACAAAAATATTTATCAAAATATTCCACATTTTGCTTGATAAAAACAAAATATTTTTTGTTAAAAAAAATTGTTGAATGCATTTTTTCCAATCGATAAAAAAATATTCATATTTACAATTATTTTGTTGTTTTTTTGTTAAATACAAACCCAAAAGCCACCAAAAAAGATACATACACACATCTATAAATGGTGGTGGTTATTTATTTAATTGAAATGCCAAGTACAAAAGCAACAACGGACGCATAGGTACATAAAAAATAACAGATGAAAGAAAGAAAAACGGAATGGAATAATTCGTAACAGAAGTAAAGAATTATTTAGTGCCACACTTTAATTTTAATAAAAGAAAACAAATAAATCACTTTTAAATATAAAATACAGGGAACATCGTTGAACGCTTCTCGTTGTGAAATAAAACACATTCTTCTGCCACATTGAAAATCATCAGCGGAAAATTGGTATCTGTAATGTGAGAAATAGTACATCCATACATATTTCAAATATATAAAATGTTTTGATGTTTTTACCAATATCACATGCGGTTGTTCCTTAGTCCAATAAAATATTCTTATTAACCTTTTTCATATTCGTGAATTCAATTATAAAATGTATTGGCCATTTAGTTTACTTGAAAATCACATTTACTTAAAGAAAACACACAAACACAGATTTTTTTCTGCACTACCCATCCACATACAAAGAAACTGCCAAAATAAACCAAACTGGTGGATAAAAAATTTTATTTGCCTTCCTTAACCAACAAACAGAAAAAAACATGAGAACTCGTACCGTTTTTTTCTTTCCCTCTTCGTTTGTTAGGTTCATAAAAATCAGCAACAAAAAACAGTAACAAACTTATTGTATACATACAAGCCTTCACCCGAGCACAAATAAATAAACAAGCCAAATGCCACACAAACGCACCATCCCTCCATGCCTCAAAAATTCCATCACCATGCTTTGAAATATACATAACAACACTCACATCTCAAGAAAAAAAAAACACAGCACATTGTTGTAGCGCTCTCTTTATGCCCTGAAAAATTGTTTCTCTCGCTCTTGAGAGCGAGAACATGCGACAAACGTAGAAAACCATTTTAACTACAGAAATTTATTAATAACCATAAACAAATTTCTATAAATTATTTGTTTGAAATCGTTTATCGATCGCTGATACTATACATTTTCATGTTTGATAAACATTTTCCCATTATATTCGTAATATTTTATCGCCATTCGACAAAAATATGGTGATAAAGCTTTTAATCAAAATTACCGGGGTGGCTTTTTTTCTGTGTACATATATATATGTATGAATGTATGTATGTAATGTAATAATGTATTTAAAAAAAGTGGCATCTAATTTTCTGATATGAATCGCATAACCGCCACAAACACTCATTTATGTTTCAATTAATTATGTGACGAAGCTCTTTTAAGACACACATCCTAAAGAAGTTTTATATTCATACATTTATCACGTGCACATACATACATACATCCACATATACATATATAGTGTATGTATTTGTATGCATAAAAATGTAAACAAGCTGTGGGTGTACACGTGGTAATTTGGTTTTGTAGCTTTTCACAGAACTTTGGCTGGCATTGTCGAGAATGTTTACACAATAAAGTGACACTGTCAATGAAATTACAGCAGAATGCAAAAGTGAGTGGTGGTGGTGGTAGTGATATTAATTGAGATAAATTGAGGTTAATTGGTTGGTTGAATCTGCATGACAATAACTAACGAACAGGGTTGTAGGTAGGTAAGAGATGAGAGATGCTAAGCAACGGTTTAGGTTGTTGATTGGATTAAACGTGGAAAAGTCTTAGACTTAAATTGTTGCTTCCCTCTTTCATCTAAGTGAACACTGGGGAGTTTCGTCTAAAAACCATCAAAGAAGAGAATAGGCGAGCGACATTTTCAGCTGGATTAAGACGTTCGAAATATAGATTCAGCTTAAGAGACTACAAGTGAACATTGGGGAGCTTTGTCTAAAAACCATAAAAAAAGAGGCGAGCGACATTTTCTCCTGGATTAAGATGTTCGAAATATAGATTCAGCTTAAGAGACTACATGGCTGTAATATTGACCGTAATAACTGCATATGACACAAAAATAATTTTGGACCATTACTTCTTAATATGAATCTCCGGATTTTTGCAGCCCTACAGTATCTAAAGGCGATATACCGAATAAAAAAACTTTCTTACATTTATGGCCTCAAGAATACTGTAAAATGTAAATTCTGTACATTTCTTCGAGCAACTCCCTCACAAAGATTAAAAAATTTGCAATTTTTAATTATTTATTTTTCGAGTTCTGAGCGCCGCACTTTCATTAATCATGGGCAAGCTAAATGGCCGAGTTTCAGAGAGTTCACTAATCACCGCTTCAGAGATCTGCTCAACCCTTCTTATGTTTGGCTAGCAGAAAGGCATCATCAGTGACAGCTGTGGACACGAAATATATTGTGGCACCGTTGAATTAGGACCATGCGCTTACGCCTATTGCGGCAATCTCGGAAAGCATTAAAGGCTCATTTATTGGTCTTTCTTTGGCATATCCTGATGTTAATAGGACTTACCATAACAATTAAAACAACTGCGTACTACATTCTTCTTCCACAACATTGGGACAAGAGAAGAAAGGCTACAATAATTGGTTATATAATTGCACATTGATCTCTATGAAAATGCTAGCTACGAAAATTCCCTTTAACAAATTGCCCCACATACGCTCATTTCTGACATCCAACATGCTCACACAAATGTATACTCACAATCGGATGTATGTACAAATCCACTTTATTTAAGTCACTGATGGTGGGTAAATCTCTGTTATGAGCATTATCTGGAAAATCTGTATGTGACTATGCAAACATACCAGTTTAACAGAGTGTCATTTGCCTCAGAAACTAAACTTTTGTGTATACTCAAATAGTTCGTCATGTTTGTGTTTGGGTGGGTAGTTGTTACGCTTTGATGCGTAGCGAGTTATAGCGACAACAAAATGAAGATGAAGCGGGAAGGTGTACGAAAGCCTGCCAAAAGATGAATGACATAATAAACAAAAACAGTGGTATAATAAAATCTCTTCCGAATGGCTCAACAACATTCCCTGCCATGAAATATGATGATCGAGAGTATGGGTGCAAATATTTACAATTACCATAAAAACGGCAGACAAAAAAAAAAACAAAAACTATGTAGATAAATTTACAAATATGATATGAAACAAAGATTGTGACGAACTGTGACAAAATAGCCAAGACTGATTGGTGTTGTTGCTTTAAGGATATTAAATGACAAATACAATTTTGTGCATAGTTGTCAATGGTATGTACCTATATGGGTGGGTTGTTAAAATACAAAAGGTCAACAGGATATAGTATTTATTATTCAGCATAGCTTTAGTCTTAAGTATCTATCCATTGTGTAAACAGAAATTTGTTGTTTCAAATTGGTGTTGAAATTCAAATATGGCATACAGCCATGGAAGGAAATGTATCAAAAGCAAATAATCATATACATACATACAAATATACAGTTGCGTGCACAATAATAGCAGTGCGGAACTGCTACGTATGAAAATTGCAATAACGCTGCTATAAATCCTTAAAGCAATTTAATTATCTGCATCATGCGAATGCTTATTAGGTGCCAGACCTCACGTGCTAAAATATTTCACATAAATATGCAACTGTTAAGAAACATCATTATACTTTTCTGCTGAGGAAGGTTTTTTCATGTGCAAAATAATAGCAGTGGAAGTAAGCCAAGTTAAATGAACATGTTTAAAGCTATACATTTATAACTTTTTACAGTTGAAAAGTATTTTGGAATGAAAAAATGCGAAATACAGACAATATGTGTACAAATGTCGATATTCACTGCCTTTAGTGCATCACTGAAGCACAGATGGCCATAAACAGAAAAAATTAAATTTTAAAATGAAAAACTTACCACATAGTGGAAGATATCGATGGTATTTTCTCAAAATTTTTTGTAATGGTCGAAAATCATCCTACGTATCCTCAAAGGAATTAACAACCATAGTACGGATGTTATTTTTGAAATAATTCCTTTAAGCCCAATCAACTTTTCCATGTTTCGGCGGTCAAAGACTATGTCGGGCATATAACGTACGGCACAACTATTCATTGGCGGTACCAGTCCACACTTTTCTGCTGCACCGCACTCCCCCCCCCCCCCCCCCCACATTCAGCTCACTAAAGTCAAGCTCAAGCGAGATTGGTCTGTACTGGACAGACTAGTGTATATTGAAAGCAAGTTCTCCACCTGTGCTTCTTGTATCATCCTTCCGCAAAAGGTTGTAACCACAGGAACGTTGCAAGTTTCAGGTGACGGTAAGCTTGTTTCTAGAGCGATGTATTTTATTATAGCTGAACAACAACATGTGGTGTTAGACGCTGCGTTTGTTGTTGTTGTTGTTTGTGAGACTGCAGTGGTTCCGACGATGACGATGAAGAAATCGATTTTCTTCACCAGAAATCGACTTTCCTGACCAAAACCACAATTTTTTGTTGTCACCGATTGTTAATTTCTATATGGGATTTGATAGTAAACATATTGAAACTAAGGAAAGCAAAAAATTAGATAAAAAATTAGAATGGGTGGGCGTGGCGTGCTCATAAAGACGAAAAATGTTTCCCAATTTTGGAAAATACGTAATTTTTGCAAATTTCTGGAGAAAGGAACAGCTATTTCTCAGAAACTGTACCAGATATTGTGCTCATCGTTTTTTGTTAGGCAGATAGGATTGTTGCCTTTAAGAGCCGTTTTAATAAATTGCCGTAGCGTTTACACGAAGTGGGCTATTTTATTTTTTCACAGGTACTAAATTTTAGTGAAATTTCAAGTTAAGTGGACTAGAACTTTTAGGCAACAGCTTGGAACAAAGTTCCGTTTTCACACGATGATGCCGGAGAGTGTCCTCTTTTAGCCCGTATATACTTTCGTACCCGTCCCGTTCCGTCCGTTTAACACTTTTTTAATTTTTTTGAAATTATATGGGAAAATTGTTGTTTTTGCCATACCGTTTCCCGTATAAATTATAGTTTTTTCACACAAATTAAATTTTTTTTTAATATATGAGTTTTTTAAGAGTTTTATGAAAACCCAATGAGCATTTTTTTTAGTTTTGGAAAAATTTTTAAATTTTTTGAAACTAAGTTTTGAAAAAAAATTTTTCACTTTTTTATTTTTTACAAACCATAAAAGGTTTGTTTTTGTGGTTTGAATTTTTTTGTTTCAAAAACACTCATATTTTGATGCAAAATATGAAAACAAACCCTAATTTTAAATTTGACCTTGAATTCCTCTGCAACCGCTAAACCGCATTTTGTGGCTTTTAATGCGGAAAGCTGAAAGTGTTATCTGTCGAACAAAAAAATATTTATGAAAATATCTCAATATGTTCAAAAGTTACAGAGTTTTGACCAGAAAAAGAAACGATGCTGAACCACTGTGCGCTGGGAGATGTACTGCAACAACATAACACGAAGATACCTACAAGTCAATCCTTGTAACTGGACTGCTCAATACAATTCTTACATCTCCTTTATGCATGTATGTACGTCCCACCTTAATGCCTTTATTTAATCTAACATTTGTAGACCATATTCTTACGTTCGATGTGAGCTTTGGGTAATTATTTCCATTCACTCTGTCAATGCATATTTTCATCCAGTTGACATCATTACCCGACCTCGGACGAGCCGACAACACCAACTCGATTTCCCCGAGCCGACATCAGAAATTCGATTACCATGTAAAGCTGCAGCACTACGTGCTCTAGGAATGTGGAAGGATAGAGCTGACGATCTTCACAAACAACCGAGAGAGACATCAATTAATGCCGATTACTGCAATTCTTGCAATTGCTAGTCTTTTGATTTCAAATTTCCAAACAGAAAAGAATGGAATAATGTACCACCAGTGACGACTTACAACATCAAGGTGAACACGTACGGCTCTAAGACGAATTGCGGAGTCGGCTCGAGTTTCTTCTCAGAATAAGTAAACATATACATATCCGCAAAGCTACCTGAGGACTATAGTGTATTTCAGGTGGATTTACTGGTGATAAAGGAATCTTGTATTATAATTCTACAGCATCACACATCAAACTCAATAGAAATTTTTGTCGGCAGTTAAGAGACACTCTTAGCATTAAAATCAAACACTGTCACATCAAAGCTAGTAAAATAATATATAAAGTCTCAATTTTTTCCTGATTTTAAATCAATATATTTTAAAAACATCAAGACTAAAATAAGCGATCATAAGCATAGAAATCGCTACGGTGGCCGGGAATATATTTATTGCTTCCAATTTGAAGATGAATCACTCTCGACTACGGGAAAGAAGGACGATAAAAAGGCTGTTTCTTTCAACGGATTGACAGTGACAGGTTCGAAGAGGTGCGAGTGTTATTTATATCGGCAAGTTATAGAACACCGCTATAGTGATGGGGCGAAGAGGAGTGAGTCTTCCCAGCCGAGGAGGTGGCACCACAGTTTACAAAATTATCCATAGCGTTGGGCCAACACGTTGGGCGTTTTGCAGTGGAAGAATATTCAAACCTACCACAACACCGTCTAAGTATTGCAGTACTGGGGTTGTCTCCTCTTGACACCAGAGGACCATCTACACGAGGAGATGCCGATTTTACCCGTACATCAGCACAACAAGACATTGTCGATGCAGTACCTGCTTAGGTGTTACTGCCGGTAGCATCCCTGTCACGATCTTGTGAACAGGGAGGTAACAGGTAAGAGCGGGAACCTCTAGATCAACGAGTCTATCGGGAAGGTATTCAGACTGATACAGTTGCGCGCAGGCAGAACAGAGGTACTTGTAGACCACCCCATCTACCGCAATAGAAGAATGCCAGCTGCCAACGCAAACACGAGTGGTTTTAGCCCAATTAAGATCCGGACGATACAGCCGCATAAATTCGTATTGGACTCGAATTGATGGCATAATGCACAACACATATCCTGAATGTGGATTAGGAGCGCACAACAGTCTCCATTGGTTTAATTGCCCAGCTAAACCCACTCATCTGTCTCCTGATTCTTTATGAAAGTAGCAGAATTATTTTAATGTGGATATAGAGGCTTGATGTAGGTGCGTAAAATTTTAATCAAATGAATTATAAGTCTGTTGAACTTTTGCCTATATACGACCACGTTTTTTTGTAACCCTGATATAACGCGAACCGTCGCCTCATAGAATTTTGAAGGTATTAATCCCTTTTTGTCCACCGAATTGTAGCAGTTTTTAAATTAGTTATTCCTGAGGTTCAAAACATTTCTATCAAAAATCACTTCGATTTGCAGTAGTTTGAAGGTCTTGATCATCGAAATGTTTGGATTTAGTATTTAGTCTTCGTTGGGACTACAAACTGTCTCTCAGAAATTTGTCGGTACAGACCCTATACTAGGATACCACCTGTTTTTCAGTATTTTAACAGCTTTAGCCGCATGATTCCATCTAAATATTAGGGTACTATCTGATTTTCCGTATTTTAAAGGCTTTAGCCGCATGATTCCATCGAAATGGCAAAAATTTATTACCCGTTCTTCGTTGGGGGAGAGAATAGTCGGTGCAGCACAACGTTTTGGTATAGCTCACATAAAACTGTGCATCCATATTTTCAATATTTTGAGAATTTCAGCCATATTATCAACCGAAATGATTCAAATTAGACAGTTTTTCGCTGTGGGTATTAATGTGGTATAGGCCCACATTTTTTATAGGCCCCTTAGGCCCCTCTTGATTTTTGAAATTTTGAAGTTTTAGTCACAGCCACATCTTCCAGCTGAAATGGTCTGAATCTGGTTTCAATATAATATATGGTGGAGCGTATAAAAAGTTCAGCCTGGCCGAATTTAACGCCATCTTAACTTGTTTTAATCGTATTAAAAATGTATATACTCGCATTAGCTGAATGGCTTTGTGTAAAATAATTACATTAAAAATTAAGTATATTTTTTTCTTTTTATCGCTTCACATAGAGAAACCGTAATTTTCTCTGAGAATATGGAACCCATTTAGGTTTGTAGTCCAACATAAGATTTTGAAGATAGACAGACGTTTTTCTTTCAAAATTCATTGATGTCCATACACCTAAATATAATATACGTATCCTCATTTAGTCTTTTGTTAAAAAAAATATTTAATTTAATCCTTTATACATATTTCACCTTTTCATAGATTCCTCCTTCCAAGAAAAAGGTTCCGAAAATTTCTGTCATGGGAATATTAATTAAGTTAAAATTTGTTATTCGGTTTTGAATATTTGCCAATTTTTGTTGACCATTTTCTCGTTTTTTTTTTCTTTCATTATGACCATGTGCTGTAAATTTATGACCATTGTGAATGCAAAGAATCCCTACGCCCCATTTATAAATGAAAACGCTGATTGGGATGAAATCCTAAAGACGATTAAGTTGCGTTCATAGGAGGTGGCAGGCAGCAGCAACCTTTTTAGCCATTAAGAAAACAGAGTTTTGAACGGAAAATAAGAGGCTTTTCGAATTCGTGTCATGTACTCACTTGGTAGCACAATTTCAAAATAACGCAAATGATGGAACACAACGACGAAACCCAAATTAGAAAAGGAAATGGAAAAATGCGGGAGTGTGTGTGAGTGAATGTGTTACATAAGCAATCTGTTTTTGAAGTTAAGCGGTATACTCTTTGTATTTTCTTTTAAAGCAAACCTTTAGTAACTTCGTTAGTTCTATTGGTAGGTATCTTGGAGAACTGTTAGGAAAATTAGGGGTTATTGTTGAGGAAATATGAAACGTAGGGTGCCACAGGACACAATAGATAGTGAGGAACTCTACTAATTGATTTATTGGTCCTTCTCTAGAATAGTTTGCACAACCTTTTTTGTTTGAAAAAAAATATTAATAATAACGAAAGACTCTGACTGAATTGGATGCTTGTAGCCATACAATTCAACCTCTACATTACCGCCGTAAATGAGCGACTCGACAGGGTTTGAAGGACCCTGAGAAGCCTTTTCTTCTTGTTTGTTTCATTTTCTCCATAATGCAGAGGTAAAAAATACTTTCAGAGCAAATATCAACATGAAACTTTGGTCTCAACATTATAATAAGGTAACAATAACTTTATAACAAATATGTTTAAGCCTAATTTCCTATTTCCCTATCTGTTGCGAATGCAGTTTCTTAAATTTCTTTCTCCGAGCAGACACGAGCCGAATCTTAACACTTCACCTTGTGTTCTGCTGGCGTTTTTGCGTACTCTTACCACGCAAGTCTATTGAAATTTAGCAATTAGAACAATATGTTAGATTGTAAAAAAAGTGGTAGCATATTGAGGGCATTAACATGAATAAAAGACACCAACAACAACAGCAGCAACAAAGAACAAAAAAGCTAATTTGGCAAATGTATATGTCTCCCGAATGACTTGAATACAACAATATGAAAATGGAATCAGTTGCTATTAAATAAACATCAACATATTTATGTTTATTAAACACTTTTCGTTGTTGTTGGTGCTGGTGGTGGTGCTTCACTTTCGCTCCATTCGAAACGACCTCTGTTTCAAATCAGCGTCATTTGGGATTTTCGTGCAAAGTGAAATTCTACCCACACCCACATAATTTGGTCTTTAGTAATTACAGCCAGCAGTTCTAAGTTATCTACCACTTACTTCGTTACTACGCCGACAACGACGACAATGACAAGAATACGTGCAACAGCAAACCTAAATAGCTCAGCAACAATACACTAAAGTGAATGTGCCAGTTTACAAAAGGTCACAACGTACACACATACATACTTTTTTTGCTGTGTATTCCAAAAAACGCAATTAGAACTTCAAATAGTATGGGTCTGACATACATACATAAATATGTCTGTAGGTGTGTTTTGTTTTCCAGCACGAAGTTCACGGGAACACATTTCACTTGTAGACGCGTTGGATTTATGTGGCCATAGGGTTATCCCAGCGTTTGGTTGAAAGGTTGTTGTGGAAAGGCATGAACAAAACACGGCCACAAATGGCTCTATTTATGGATTTCAAGTGTGTCTCACGCGATTTACGTGGCATATTTAACAAAACATGCGTCAGGCTAAACAAGAAGCGAGCGCTGCTCCATCTTGTACAAGTGTTTACAGGGTATGTTTTGCAATTACAGCAACACAAATAGGCCAATGAAAAAACGGAAACCTAAAACGTGTGTGTTTGTGTGTGAAAGTAAGTATGTGCAGATGATGAGTACAAGCAATCATAGATTCATAGCCATCCATTCAGTCACATAACAAGTTGCAATTATTTTCTTAACAGAACACGTTTTTTTAAATGTTTATTATTTTATAACAAATAAAACACATCCTTGCCAATAGAAATTTGTCATTTGTAACAAGTAAAAATGCCATAAAGTCCTGCCGTGCTGAACTTTTTATACACTCCTCCACGCCGAATGTTGGGTACATTTACATAAAAATGGCATAGGTGGTGTACAGCATTGTAGAGAGATATATATTTTTAATTTATTGCAAATGCGTATTTCCAAGCAATGGATATATGGAAACTATACTAAAAATAAACAATTTGATTGGAGGATGACATGAAATCCTCAAAATGTCTGCAATAAGAAGTATGAAATAAAGGATTGTACAAGAAACGGAGGAGCAAGATTTGCATTCATTATAAACCAGTCTGTCCAGTTCAGGCCCATCTCACTTGATCTTGACTCTACACGGAGAAAAAAGGCATATCTAACATATGTCCCAACATATTTTGCAGCAACCATATATATTTTTGCAACAAAAACTATTAATTTTAAAATGGAGAAACATCGTTGAACGCTTCTCATTGGTGGTGAAATAAAACACATTCTCCTCAAAATTGAAATAATCAACGGCAAAGCGGTATCTGGAGTATCAAGTTTCATTTTTTAAATAATAAGCCCTGTTGTTATGCTCTTTGACAAAAATCCACAAATAAAAATTATGTTCTAACAACAAAATAATGTTGGAACCCAAACAAATAAAATTGAGATATGTTACAAAATGTTACAAACATATATTTGTTTGGATCCAAACATATTTCTAACATATATTTGTCAGCGGGTGGGAGAATAATAAAGTTCAGGACTGCCATTAAATTAAATTCTGATATTAACATGCTTTTGGAGATCAATAACCGGCTGGTCCTAGAGGATAGCCATGAGCTTTGGCTATCGATAGTTTGCCAGTTCAAGTGCAGCGCTCACAGATCAAATTAATGGCTAAACATTTTGCAAGGTGAAGGAAGACGCTCTTACGAGGATAAGACATCACCTTGTTGTACCTGGTCTGATAAATAACATGTTCTGGCAACTCGTGATTTAGCTTGGTTCCATTCTATCATAATCTTCATTAACAGACAATCCGACTTCATAACCTTTGATCATCGTACTTTTCTGAACTATGGAGAAACTGATTGGCAAAGATTCAGTGAGCCTACCAATCAACACATCAAGATTTTTCCGGGACATAATCGCACGTCTCGCTACATTCCTGCTGGTCACAAACCCGAAATTGGACCAAATTTCCCAGCTTATGTGACGGGACTAGAAAATGAGATTCTTTGTGCGAACCCAGAATACTCAAGAGTTATGGAGCTTTTTCTTTAAGTCAACACGCTAGAGCATGAGCAGAAAAAGGCAATTTATAGAGCACCCCGAACGTGATATGGGGGTTAGAAGTGAGCTAGGCCCTCTCAGCCGAGGAGGTACCATCACAGTTGACCATGAGCGATGCCAAAGGCGTCATTCGAAACATGATACACGATCTTAAAGTTGATTGAAATTTGGCTACCCAACTTAAAAAGACTATTACACAAAAAATAAAATAACTACTTGCGCTATATTTTGCAAGCAGCCAGCCAGATATCAGAGCTAAATTTCAGTGCAAGATCGAGCATGATTTGAAGTCTTTTAGTGCTTCATAAACTCAAAAAATTGTTTTGTTGAATTATGCCAAACTCGTAGTAAATGAGCTGTATCTCGTTGAGTTTTAGAGATATAGGCATGGAAATTTGACACAAGATAAAGCAAAAGTCTTAGAAAAATAGAAATTGCTAACTCAGAAAACGCATTTTTGAGTTATGTCACTCTTTGAGTAAATGAGCGATATGTATAAGTTAAATGATTTTAAAGCAGAGCACCGATTTATTCGGCAGTGAAAAATGGACGGAAGGTGGTAAGTTCTTTTGAGTGCATTTTTTTTTTTTTTTGGTGTGGGTGCTGCAAATTCTTTTGGGGTAGGGGGAGGGTTGTTGCCCCCCTCATTGCTCGAATTCGAGAAGAGTTTCACTAGCGAGTGGAATTCGAGCGAGTATTCGGGTCTCTGCTTTAAAGCTGAATTACGGCAATTTTTCCATCATAATTAAATGCAAATATTCGACGCATAATCTATAGTCACACTGTTCACCACATGGACTTCTGAAGTAAACATTCATGAACATATTGTTCGATTGTGTCCTGGTTCTGATCACTAACTACCCCAATGTACTGGGTGTAAAGGCCGATTGCATATTTGTTGTTTGCGATAAGGTCAGAAGTTGGAAATATATCCTCATATCGCTGGTGTCCTAGCAATCCGAGGGACCTCAGAGTTAGGGACTTGATACTGGAAGTTAATAGGTTGGTTGGTGAATACAACAACTTTTGAGGTTTTACTCCTTCCTTGTATCAGAAATAACTATCCAGCCAGCCTGTCAAGCACCCACGCTGTTTGAGGATATCGAGAAGATGACCTTCAGGCCAAGTTTGAACTGTTGGATAATCAATCACATGTGTGAATACCAGTCCTACGTGGAATTCAATAACAAGGAATCGTAGCCTCCACTTAGTGAAACTGGGAGTTCTCCAATGTGTGGTGATATCTCCGGAACTGTTTAACCTCTAGTTTCATGTATTCCACCCCTTCGAGATGGCCTTGAGATCGTTGTGTATGCGGAGGATGGTTCGATCTTGGCGTTGGTAACCTTACCTGATGTCAATTGTGAATTGTGGGTAACACTTGACAACATGTTCACGTCGTCCGCGCATCTTAGAGCTATCTGCGACAAGCTGAGATGTAGGAACAAGATCTTCAACTCCCTAGCCGGCAGCACTTGGGATGCAGAAAAATAAACCATATTGACCACATACAACTCTATATGTCGTTCTTTGGTAAGCTACCCGGCACCAGTGTATTTCGCGAACATAAATACACAGCTTTAGAATAGTATTCAAATCCGCTAGAACGTAGCCCTGAGAACTGCAACGGGGTATCACCTGATGTCATCTGTGGACCATCAGCATGAGGATTCGAAGATTCTTCCAGTACGGCAACATAATCGCATGCTTTCGTTACAGCACCGTAGGAGTCATTTTAATCACCGTATGCTTGATAGGACTCCCTCGCTCAGGTGACACAAGAGAACGCCTAGATCGGCCAGCCTAATGGAGTCGCAAAGTCCCTAAACAACAATCGTGTCGCTGCGGTCCTTGGAGTACATCTCCCATCCGTCGCAGTTGAAGAAAACCAGCTGCCACGATAAACTAAAATAGTTTTGGCTCAACTACGTGCAGGATGGTGAAATCTTTTGCATTCTTATAGGACAAGCATTGGTGACACCGTGCAAACATCAGCCCAGCATGCGGTACAGGTCCGCAGGATGTACTGAAGATTTTTAACTGCCCTGCCAAGTCCACTCAACAAAGTCCAGTAGATTTGTGGTTACACCTAATCGAAGCAGCTACATTCCTAAACCTGTAGAAGGAGCCAGAGACGTATTAAGCTGTTTTAACAACAACAACACTTGCGTTCCTAACAAAGTAACCTTGCTTACCTCGTATGAAGCAATAAGCCAGACTGTGGTAAGCTATGAAGCACCAGTAGAGTAGCGATTTTGCCAGTTCATCAGCATAACAAGATAGTGCCAGGCACGTCAGGGGTCTTGATGATCAAGAAAGGGAGTTCCGGGAACCTCTAAATCAACGAGCCTATCAGCCTACTTAATAGCAGGCACATTATTCACACTGATGAAGGTGCACCCCCATCTATTGACGTATTAAGCCGGAAAACTAATATACATACAATCATATCATACGATGTTACAACAACAACAACTTTGGGCTCTGACAAAGTAACATTTTTTACCTCTTATGAAGCAGTAAACCAGATTGTGGTAAGCTATGAGGCACCAGTAGGGTAGATATTTTGCCAGTTTATCAGTACAACAAGATGTTGCCAGACACGTAAGGGGGTCTTGATAATCTAGAGTGGGACCTCCAATAGTACATACGAGAACCTCTAGATCAACAAGCCTATCAACCCGCCTGATTGACGGTATATTATTCACACTGCTGCAACAGAAGTAAGCCGAAGTAAAGATCCGAAAGGTGCAGCCCGAATTGACAGCATGATACCCAAAACATTCTCTATATGTGGACTGGGACCGCGCGATACGCTGCATATTTTTAACAGCTCAGTTTAGCCCACTTACCTGTCTCCCAATTCTTTACCCCACTTACCTGTCTCCCAGTTTGAAAACAAATTTTGGACGTTGCTACAACTACAACATCGAACCAACACAATCAATAGCAATAAGTAGTATACAACAAGGTACCGAAAGAAAAATAATATAGAAATGAAGAAATGGGGGATTGAAAAAGTCGGGATAGACTGAACGATGGGTTTGTTACATGCAAATCCCTTGTAGACACGAGCATGCAGTGTAATCTGGTGACACATAAAGGTAGCGGAATACGAACTCATCTATGAAGATGTTATTGAATATAAGCGGCCAAGCCGGCTGGATAATAAAAAGGCCGCGAGAGGCGATACATTGACAATATATATGCATCAGGCACTTGACACCAACTGACAGAAAGAAGTAACTGACCGATGGCGGGAAACTTAAGCAGGGCATAGGACCTGTCCACAAAAAAGGGGATGTATGTTCAAATTACATAGGCTGATTATACAATTACAGATTTTTTAAGGTCATCGTCTATAAAATCGTCTTCAGCAAAAGCCGGCAAAAATTAATAAGCCCTATACATTCAAAGTTATTCCAGGCATTTCTGAATTTTGTATTCCCTCAACACTTACATGGTCTTGTATGACGACATCATCAGTTATTATAGGGAAGAACCTTCCAAAACACCAAGACTTTCCAAATCATGGTGGAGAATGAGAAGCAAAATTGAATACACCTACTTAACTGTGGGCGTTGTGACATTCCTAATGATGACCATGACCATAAAAGTAGCTTGTATAGACGGCCTTTTCTTCTGTAGACTTTTGCCCTTGGAATTAAAGTTGAGTTATACACCCAAAATGGCCGTTTTGTCACCCTCGGAATCAATGAGAATATTAAAAAATATATTATTGGGTAATCGAGTCGTATGACTCGATTAAGTTATTGTTAATTCAAAATTAATTTGCGTATTAATTGCCCGTTTGCTCCATTACAATCACAATGTTTTTAACGAACCACTTACCTCCAAATCATCTTTGCTGCTGCTACCAATGGCAATTGCTGCCGCACTGCTACTTCCACCACTCAACGATAACTTGCGATTACGTTCACGTTCTAAACGTAACAATATTTGGGCATTTTGTTCACACGTGTATGTGTGTACCTTGCGGCGACGCTCCAAACTATATTCGTATAGAGGACGTGCTGGATCTGGATTTAGCTCAGCATCTGACCCGGCATCACAGCTACAAAGCGATTGATTACTGCGACCCTTACTGCGACGCAATGAACCACGATTCTGTGATGTAATAACACGCTGTTCACTTATGTGATTCGAGAAGGTGACATTGTTTTGATGTGTCGAACGTTGTTGTTGATTACTCGAACTATCATTACTGCTGCTGGCCGCTCCACCAGACGTCGTTGATTGATTTATGAGATTATTGGTATTCAAAATACTGGTCATGGCTGAACAACTACCCGACCTTAAGACTTGCATTGCCGTGTCCGAGTAATGAGAAGAGGCTTCATAATTATCGAAACTTAGATCCTGGCCCACGGTACCACTCAGACGGGCACCATAGGCAGCTGAAGGCATTATAGGCGGGTAAGAGGGAGCTATGGCAGCCGCTGATGTGGGACTGAAAGAGCGTAGACGTTCACAGGCCCGCAGGCTGCTACGAAGTACTGGTGTCTGACTGCCACCACTCAGGGAACTTTTCCGCTTCGAGGGAGATACATAGTAGATTTCCCTCTCATCAAATTGTATTTCACCCATGGAAGAATTGTGATTGCCGTTTTCACTGATATACTGGGAGCTGCGTCCTATTGTGGTGGCTGTGGCAGTGGTACTTGTTGAGGAGCTGCCACCACTTGTGCTATTCATGTGAGGATGATCTGTAAGATTTTGCAATAATGGATGTCTATAGCTGCCATTACTAAGGCTTTGGCACAGAGCCAAGGAAGATTTGGGTTCGGGTGAAGAATTACAACTGGAACGGTAGCTGTCATGTGTAACTGACTGCTGTTGGTGCTGCTGTTGCTTTTGATGGAAACGTGTTGTTGTATCGACCGAACGTCTTAAATCGGTCATTGTATTGTTGAGAAGGAGTGGTGGTGATGGTGGTAAGCTGCTGCTACCTCCTTACCACTCCACTTGCAAACGATGACGACGATGATGATGATTAAAAGTTAATCTGTATTCTCCCCTGTTGGAATAGATTACCTGTTATTTTTACGTTTACGTTGAAATCTCTGCAAACATGTGGCGACAGAGTATAAAGAGGAGGCTATGTAAACTTATTGTCATTTCTTGGGTTGTTTCTTTTCGTTGGCCTAAGAAGAAGGATGACAACGTGTGGGTGTGTGTGTTTGTTGTCCTTTATCCTTTACAGTTTTGGGTCTTGGCCTTATCAAATATTCATGGAGCAGCTGTCGTCTGTTGCTCGTTTGTACACTGGCCTTGCATGGATGTATGTATGTTGGTGAGCGAGTGAGTGAGTATTGTTGGCTTATGTTTCTTTTCAGTTTAGGTTGATGCCACCATCCCTGGTCATGCCTTCATTTACATTCAGTTAACGTAGATTGCATGTAAATATATTCCAAACTTCCGTTCAGCATAATAGCTTATCATGCCAGACGTTCTGTATTTTACTGGTGTATAGTGGGTATTGTTTCAACTTGTTTTCCACGCTGTGGGAGTGGCTCAGTATTGCACAAGGATAGCAAATTCGATGTGCTCGATCTTCCTGTATTATGCCACTTAAATCCGTAAAATTTTAAATGCACAGCTAATTCATCCCCATTCAACAGCAAAACAGTTGAATCCTTTCAATATTTCACACAAATACCAACTGCTGAGGGGCTATTAAAATTTTAAATTTTCTTGATCAGGAATCAGTAGAATGCAGCAACCAGAGCCATATTCACTAAGCTTTTGTTCGTTGAATGAAGTTGCGTTGGGATCTTAGTGCAATATCCCCTCTTTGTGTCGCGGTGGCATAAATATCTCATAAATACCAAATGACTAGAATTTCATTCTCAAAGGGTGGCCACTTTACTGCTGCGGCCTCTGCTTCTCAAGTTGCACCTTCATTTGCAGCATTTATGTGCCATTCACCAAGTGATGCTTAAAGTATTAGCTTCAGTTTAGATTTCACTTGTTGTCATTCCTGTTATATTTTTGCTTTTCTTTTTTTCTTTGTTGTGAGTGTTCCTTTTATTATTTTCTTTATCCCAGAAGTTGAGCTTTTGTTGATTGCTTGCAACGTTTGCGTAATTTTATGTTAATGCAAGTGCAATTTTGCCACGTTTCCCAGTTTTCTTTTTTCCTATTTGACAATTCTTAGGTTACACTTTTTAATAAAACTCTTTGCACCATAATCTTGGCCAATGTCATTGTTATCGCAACAAAGTTCTCTCTCTAATAAATGCTGAGGTGACGTTTCACAATGCGTTTGTTCTGCAAATAGAAAAAGAAAAGAAGGCAAATATTAGCGTTGTTGTGCAAATGGATTATGCTAGGGTAATACAATGGCAAAGAGAATGAAAACAAATGGAAAAATGAGCTATTATAAGCTTGGAGAATGAAGACGATCTCCGTTTTCAATGTTTGTTAATTTTTGTGTGCTTAAAAGTCGCCTTGTTCCATTCGGCTTTTTGGTCACGGCATTTCCACAACAATTTATTTAAGGTATGCACACCTTTTTGTTTCTATTAATTTTTCAGGTTATAATTCAAAAGAATGTTTTAGCTTATTTTAAAGCCCGTGGGTGTAGTATGTAATTTGACTTATGCGCTTTTTCTCTGAGCCGTCCGAAGACTAACTTTGATGTTTGTTAATTCATGGAGTATTTTATATCAATACTTTTTAAAATTGTAAACAGTTCAAGAAGAGTTGTCAAGAACAGAATGACAATAATAATAAAACAGTGTGTTCAATAAATTCCGAACATTTGTATATAGCAGCCAAGGTTCCCACCTGCGTTTAAGTTTTCTCATTTGCATAGTTGTTGACTATCTATCATTCGATCCCTCACTCACAGCAGATTTTTTTAAATGTTTTAAAGATTTAATTGTAATATTGACGTGGATTTGTAAAGAATATTTTCCAAACAACTGTGGAACAAGCGTGGATTTTTAAAGAATATTTTTCAAACAACAGTGGAACAAGCGTGGATTTTTAAGGAATATTTTTTAGACAAATGTGAAGCAAGTGTGCATTTTTAAAGAATATTTTTTAAACCTCTGTGGAACAAGCGTGGATTTTTAAAGAATATTTTTCAAACAACTGTGGAACAAGCGTGGATTTTTAAAGAATATTTTTTAGACAAGTGTGAAGCAAGTGTGCATTTTTAAAGAATATTTTTCAAACCGCTGTAGAACAAGTGTTGACTTTTTAAAAATATTTTATAAAAGAATATATTATAAAGAACTGTGGGACAAGCGTGAAGATTATTTTATAAAGAACTGTGGGACAAGCGTGAAGATTATTTCATAAAGAACTGTGGAACAAGAGTGAATTTTTTAAATAAATTTTTTTTCTAATTTTGGATTTTTAAAAAGTATTTGTTTTGACTAAAATGTATCTAATCTAAAGATTTTTCTAACTTCTGTTAAAAAAAAAAAAAAAAAAACATATTTTATCTTACTTCTATCAACGCCTGGAGTTAAAAAAATACATTTTTAACTCCTAATATATTAAGATTCTTTTAAAAATATAGTTTGTTTCCGATATGTAAAAAAAAAAATTATATTTTCTGTATTATTATTATTTTTTCTAGCTTTTTACATGTTTTCTGGATTAAAAAAAAATAATATTTTTAATATCTTCAATTTTGTATTTTTAAAAATAATTGTTCCAACTTCTTAATTTTTTTAAATACTCTTTCTAACTCCTATAAACGCGTGAATTGTTAAAAATATTTTTTCTAACTTCTGGATTTTAAAAAAATTATTTTTATATTCTATTTTGATTTGTTTTTTTTTTTTTTAACTTATATCTATCAACGCGTGGATTCTTAAAGAATATATTTTCTAACATCTCGATTGAAAGAAATATTTTTTGTATTTGTTAAAAAATATTTTTAACATCTGGATTTCTAAAATATATTTTCCTCATATGAGGATTTTTAAACAACATGTTTTCTATGTTTTGAATTTAAAAAAATATATTGTCCTAATTTTTAACAAAAATTTACGATTTTTGATTATTTACTTCGACCTTTATTATAAATATTCTAATTATATTAATTAAAACGAGCTCGAGGTCTTGATGTTGTTGTTTTTATTTATTTATTATTTTATTCAATCCTTCGTCTTTTTTCGAAAGACATCATCAGGATAAATAATATTTAAAGCTATTACAACAATAACAATATTTTTGCAAAGCGTCGATCTAGTGTCGCTGCCATCGACGAAACAGATGGCAGATATTTTCCCATGACAAACAAAGCGGGCATCCTAAAAAATATAGGTTTTTAAATTTTGGAGTTTAAAATTTGTATCTCCTTATAGTGTAATTGTCAAATTTAGTTTAAATTTTTTAACTTTTGGATTTTTTAATTTTTTTTTTTCTAAATTCTGGACTTACATTTTTTTTTAATTCTGAAATTTTAAATATTATTTTTTCTAACTTCAGGACTTTTACAAATATTTCATCTAAATTGTGGATCTAAAAAAAATCTTCTAACTTCTGTATTTTTAAAAAAATGGTTTCTCTAACTTTTAGACTTAAAAAACCTTTTTTGTTGCTTCTGGATGTTTAAATAATATGTTTTCTAAATTTTGCATCTTTAAAAAAATATTGTTGTAATTTCCGAAGTTTTAAAAAATATTTTTCTAATCTCAGGATTTTTGAAAAAAACCTTTTAATTTTGGATTTTTAAAAAATATTTTTTCTAACCTCTAATTCAAAAAAAAAGGATCAAACAAATTCTCTTCATTCTATCAACGCGTGGATTTAAAATAATTTCAATTTCTAGATTTAATACAAATACGTTTTCTAACTTTTTGATATTTAAAAAACGTTTTTTTTCTTTGCATTTAAAAAAAATATATTGTTCTAATTTGTAACAATTATATTTTTCCATCACAATCAACGCGGGGATTCTAAAAAATATATATTTTTTTTAATTTTCTAAGTTCTGGACTTTAAAATTTTTTTCCAACTTCTGAACTTTTAGAAAAAAATTTTGTCTGACTTCAGGACTTCTGCAAATATTTCATCTAAATTCTGGATCTAAAAAACATTCTTTTAACTTTTTTATTTTTTAAAAAATATTTTTTCTAACTTTTAGACTTAAAAAAACTTTTTTGTTGCTTCTTGATTTTTGAAAAATATGTTTTCTAAATTTCGTATCTTTGAAAAATATTTTTATAATTTCCGGAGTTTAATTTTTTTTATTCTCAGAATTTAGGAAAAATTTTTTTTCAGAATTTTTTAAAAAATATTTTTTCTAACTCTAACTCAATAACAATAAAAAATGGATCAACAAATTCTCTACATTTTATCAACGAGAGGATTTAAAAAAAAAAGTTTTTTTAAAATTTCTAGATTTAAAAAAATATGTTTTCTAACTTTTTAATATTTAAAAAATGTTTTTTTTTTTCTAACTTCTTTCAACACGTGCATTTTTGAAAAATATTTTGGATTAAAAAACATGGATTGGATTTTTAAAAAAATGGTCTTCTAATTTCTGGCTTTTAAAACATGTTTTTTTCTGACGTCTGGATATAGAAAATTTTAATTCTGGATTTAAAAAATATATTTTTGCTAACTTCGGGAGTTTAAAAAAATATTTTTTAACATCTGGATTTTTAAAAAATATTTTTTTCAGACCTCTGTATATTGAAAAACTGTTTTTCAAACAAAAATATTTTTTCTTTCTAATTTCTAATTTTATAAAATATTTCTTTTAACTTCTGTATTTTTAGAAAAATAATTTCTAAAATCAACCAAGAATATAACTTCTGTATTAAAACAAAATTGAACAATTATATTTTTTATATTTTCTAAATTTCGTATCTTTGAAAATTTTTTTTTTATAATTTCCGGAGTTTAATTTTTTTATTCTCAGAATTTTGGAAAAAAAATTCAGAATTTTTTAAAAAATATTTTTTCTAACTCTAACTCAATAACAATAAAAAATGGATCAACAAATTCTCTACATTCTATTAAAGAGAGGATTTAAAAAAAAAGTTTTTTTAAAATTTCTAGATTTAAAAAAATATGTTTTCTAACTTTTTAATATTTAAAAAATGTTTTTTTTTCTAACTTCTTTCAACACGTGCATTTTTGAAAAATATTTTGGATTAAATAAACATGTTTTCTTTCCATTGGATTTTTAAAAAATTGGTATTCTAATTTCTGGCTTTTAAAACATGTTTCTTTCTGACGTCTGGATATAGAAAATTTTAATTCTGGATTTAAAAAATATATTTTTGCTAACTTCGTGAGTTTAAAAAAAAATATTTTTTAACATCTGGATTTTTAAAAAATATTTTTTTTTTCTGTCCTCTGTATATCAAAAAACTGGTTTTTAAACCAAAATATTTTTTTCTTTCTAATTTCTCATTTTATAAAATATTTCGTTTAACTTCTGTGTTTTTAGAAAAATAATTTCTAAAATCAACCAAGAATATAACTTCTGTATTAAAATAAAGTCGAATTTTACTTCTTTCAACGCGTAGCTTTTAATTTTTTCTTTTCATTTTTATTTATATTTACGGTTTCTCTAACCATTCGCAACTCCACGAATCAAAGTTTCTAACCCACCCTCATCTATCATTTTCATATTTCACAATTTATTGAACTTTATAGGCGTATTACCACCACATGCTGCCTCATTTAATTTCCGCAATTGTTTTATACTACATCCTTAAATCATAAACTAAAATATTTTGCCATAAAAAATGGAAACCCTTTTTGCACATGAAATCTTAGTAAGTGATTTCGTCAAGCCCCACAAAACCAACTAATGAAGAAATTTATTTTTCGTTAACCACCATCCTTTAGTTGGCATGTCAACACTTAATGTCAAACGTTTAACCATCAATTTAGATGGCAATATTCTTTCAACATTTCATCTCCAGCAAATTCGGGGTTTTCTATTCCTCATAACTGATGATGCCAATAAAAAACGAAATGACGAAAAACTGAGCATCATCGTAACATGTGGTAGTCGCCGTCCTCCATACCTAATTGAAAACTATCACATAAAATGAAATGAACATTTTTCAACTGACCATAAACGGATTGGTACGTGTCAATGTCTAAATCTAGATCGAGAAAGATTTGTCAAGACAGAAATCACACACTCACACATAGTAAAGTACATGTGATGAAGCTAAAACAACACAGGAAGTAAAATTGAATCCTGTTTTTTATGACACACTAAAGAAATAATCATAAAAAAGATGACTTTTGAAAAACAAAATTCATATGCCGGCAACCAGACAAAAACGCCAAGCAACCTAGTTTCACTGCCTGCTATCAGGCACACATAAAACAGAATACTGATGCTGATAGATATGCTCGTTTGTAAGACATATGAAAGTAAATGTTACATTATCCTGTGCCAGGATATACACAGGATAACCGCTGTACAAATATAAACTAATAAATGTATCTATTACCCATTGGGGTTTGCCGTCAACAGTCTGACTCCTTCGCCCACTCTCGCTCTGGCCCCCAACCACTCATTTAGTGAAAAGGGAAAATTTTGCAGTTACATAAATTTGCCTAAAGGGATAAATAAGTCTGTGTTAGTTATGACAGTAGCGTGCCCTACTAATGTTGCTCCTGCTGTTTAATGTTATGTGCGTGGTTGCGTTTGTGTGTTTGTGAGATGGGTTTCGTTGAAACAGTTTCCTTAGCTGCTTTTTGGGATTCGTAAAATTTATGTTTTCTACAATTCTGAAAAACTAAATGGATGACTGAACATTACAGTGGCTGTTGGATTATAGAAGAGAAATAAGCGGATTGATAGAAAGGAAAATTATGTCTAGGGTGGTGGATACGTTAATTTTTTGGACTCTTAGCTGAAGGAGTTTTGGCACTGTGTTCTAAAGTCATGTGTTAGTAACGGCAGGTCGTGTATTGTAAAGGAAGTTGGATTTTTGAACATATTTTAAAAGAACTGCAAATACATAAATTTTTTTCGGAGTTTTAATTTTGTTAAGACCTGGGAAGACTTAAAATATTTTTGAAAGGACTACGGAGACGTGGAATTATTAACAATATTTTTTAAAGCAGATGGATTTAGCAATATTTTAAAGATGACGAGGATTTTCAAATCTATTTTTCAAAAGGACATGGTGTTTTCAAAGATATTTTTAAAAGGACATATATTTTTCAAACCTATTTTTTGAAGGATATTGATTTTTCAAAAATATGTTTTAAAAGAATTTGTATTTTTCAAAAATATATTTAGAAGGACGTGGATTTTCCAAAGTTGTTTTTCAACGGATGTTGATTTTTAACAAAAATATTCTTTGAAAGAACATGGATATTTAATAAGAAATATTTTTGAAAGAACATGGATTTTTAACAAAAATATTCTTTGAAAGAACTTGGATGTTTAACAAAAATATCGTTAGAAAGAATGTGAATTTTTAACAAAAATATCTTTAGAAAGAATGTGGATTTTTAACAAAAATATCTTTTGAAAGAATGTGGATTTTTAACAAAAATATCTTTTGAACGAACGTGGATTTTTAACAAAATTATATCAAGAAAAACGTGGATTTTTAAAAAACATGTTTAAACGCGGATCTAAAAATAATGTTTGTACGCGGATCTAAAAATAATGTTTGTACGCGGATCTAAAAAATGTTTGGTCGTGGATTTGAAAAAAAAAAATATTTAGAGGACAAGAATATTTTGTAAATTATTTTAAAGAACGTGAACTTCTAAGAAAATATTTTTTGAATTTAATTTTTAAAGGACATGGATCTTAAAAACCTTACTTAAAAGGATGTGGACTTTTAAAAAAATATTGTTTGAGTTTTAAGAATTGTTTTTAAAAATAAAGTTTTTGAAACGACGTGGATTTTTCAAATAAAGGTTTTTGAAACGACGTGAGTTTCTCAAATAATATTTTTTGAAACGACGTGGATTTTTCAAATCTAAAAAAATATTTTTAAAAGGACGTATATCAGCAAAAATGTCTAAAATCGTCTTTTCCATTTCAAAAAAATCAAAAAAAATTTTTGATGCTACATCTATGATTTTTGGTACATAGATCAAGAAAAAAATCGTCATTCCATATCTGTTTTCGTTACCAACTTTGATTGTTGCGCGCAAAAGATATGACCGTTTTAATTATGATAATTAGAAAAAATTCTAAAAAAATCGCGGCTTAATATAGTAAGCTGTTATATCCAATTGTCGTTAACTGAATTCGCACCCTTTGAGAATATGCAAAAAATAATTCAAAAAGTTTCAATGGATTCGCGAAAAATTAAATTTGTTAAATAATTTCACGTATTTACAAACATATTTTTGAAACAATAGCGCTTATACTTACAAAAAAATATATAAAAAATTATAGCAGCATCCAGACATTGTGAGGAATAAAATGAAACCTAAGTCGTGAAGTTTGGAGCTATAGTATTCGTGTTATTTGCAAAAATACAATGAAAATGTGACGAAAAAATAAAAAATATGTTATTCTAATTTTATTTTTTTATGGTTTTATAGGAAATGTTGAAGAAAAAATGATTGAGTTCTTCGTCATTTTCGTCCAAATTTCACGCAATAATGAAGATATTCCGTTGCAACAACTTTTTCACTTATAGTTTTCCTATTGGCGAATATTTTTAGAACATTATATTAAATCACAAGGAATTCCAATTGTGGCATAACAATAAAATAATGTTATATTGAATATTACAACATTTGAAACGCATAGAAACCGCGTAATAGTGGAAATCACAAGATGCGCATCCGATTTTCCAAAACAGCGAGTCAATCCCTCTTATTTGATATACACTTTGTGAAATTCCATTTGACGACCACGATGTAGCATCAGTTGCATGTTAGGGTGCAAAAAACAGTAAAATGCCCATAATTTCCACGAAGTACATTTGCATTTTATGCGCATCCGATTTCAATGATCACCATTAAAAAATACATCATCCTATGTCATTTCAATGCGATCCATCAAGAACCGTGGATGTAGCATCGCACTCAGTTTTTAGAAAAAATCTATTATATCTCCGGATTCGCGAACGTTTTTCAATATCTGTTTTCGCACATTTTAAATATGCGTTTCGCTCTATTTATCTAAGTAGGAATAACACATCTAAAACGCGTCTAAATACGCGATATTTTCAAAATATTTTTTGCATATTTTCGAAATTTGAGGGGTATCATATCCGCCGATCTAGTGGATGGATTTAGACGCGCTAAGGCTTGTTAGATTCAGAACGTAAAAAAACTAAATTCACGCGGGTTTCACCGACAATTTAATGACAGTTGCAAATTTTGAATCAAAAAAACAGTTTTTTTTTTAAAAATTTACGCACAAAAATTTCGACTTTAAGCTGAGATTGTTGGGAACCTTTGAAGGCTACACGCCCGAGTTATACATCAAAAAATGCGTAATCGCGAGTACTACAATACCATAATCAGTTATTAAACGAGTACAGTTGCGCGTTCCGATTAGAGCAAAAATTCAAAAAACCCAATTTTTCAGTCTTCAAAATGTCAGCATCCGTTTGAGATTGATGCGGTGGTTATATTAAAAAATCATACATTAGAAACTTCATCTCTGAAGTGTATTCTTTAACTTCTTCTTTGAACATTATACTCTACATTGTATTTTAAAGCCACTAATTGAAAATTGACTTAAAAAAACTTGTTTCCTTCAAAGATTTTTTTCTATTTTTTTACATTAATATGACCACAGCTTCCGCTCAAATTATAATTTTAAGAAATCCATCGGTGAATCGTGATAAAACAGTTTATTTTACCTAAATGCGTTCAAAATTTATGGTATATTACAACAATTCGCGAGATACAATACCCCATACCTCAGTTTCAACAGAAGTAAATTTTCTATAAAAAGGCCGATATGTATTTCTCAGACACATATTTTTAAAGCATATTGACTTTTCAAAAATATGTTTTAAAAGGACATGTATTGTTCAAAAATTGTTTTTTAAAGATAGTTTTTTAAAGGACCAGGATTTCTCAAATGTATTTTTTCAAAGGACTTGGAATCTTTAAAAATAATTTTAATGGACACAGATTTTTAAAATTGTGTCAAATTGACTTGAATTTTAAAAATTTCATTTGAAAAAATGTGTTTTTAAAAAATTGTTTCTGAAAGGATGTTTCGAAAGATGATTTTTAAAGGACGATTTTTCGTAAATGTTTTTTTAAAAGACGTGGATTTTTTGAAAATGTTTTTCTAAAAGACGTGGATTTTTTGAAAATGTTTTTTAACGGAGTGGGTTGTTTGAAAATGTTTCTTTAAATGACGTGGGTTTTTCGAAAATGCTTTTTTAAACGACGTGGGTTTTTTGAAAATGTTTTTTAGATGACGTGGATTTTATTTTTTTTTTGGAAGGTTGTGGATTTAATTTTTTTTTTTTTTTTTGGAAGGACGTGGATTCTATTTTTTTTTTCGGAAGGACGTGTAGTTTTAAGACATATTTTTTTAAGGAAATTGGATTTTTATTTATGTTCTATTTTCTCAACTTTTAAAGAATATGTATTTTGTAAATTATTTTAAAGAACGTGCCACTGGGTATGCATAACCGCCTTGCACGCTGAAGGTCGTGGGTTCGATTCCCCGGCCAGTCAACATCAATAACTTTTTCAACGGTGGCAAAATACCCCTCAGCCTTGTACAACTTCTCTATAAAGTGGTGTCGTAAGACACGCCGTTCGGACTCGGCGATAAACAGTAGGTCCCATATCATTGAGCTAATATTAATCGGGTGCACTCATTGATATGAGAGAAGTCTCCCCTGTCCCGTCTGGTATGTTTGTGGAACAATTATTATTATTTTAAAGAACGTGGACTTCTAAAAAAATATTTTTTGAATTAAATTTTTTTAAAGGACATGGATCCTAAAAAATGATTTAAAGGGACCAGGACTCTTAAACAATATTTTTTAGAATTTAAAAAAATTGTTTTTGAAACGACGTGGGTTTTCCAAATAAAGTTTTTTAAAACTACGTGGGTTTTTCAAATCTGTTTTTTTAAATAAACGTGTAATTTTCAAAAATATTTTTTTAAAAGGACATATATGTATTTTTTAGACACATATTTTTAAAGTATATTAATTTTTCAAAAATATTTTTTAAAAGGACATGTATTGTTCAAAAAGTTTTTTAAAAAAATGTGTTTTTAATGACCAGGATTTCTCAAATGTTTTTTTTTTTTCAAAGGACGTGGATTTTTTTTTTTAATAATTTTAATGGACATAGATTTTTAAAATTTTTCGAAAGGACGTGGATTTTAAAAATGTCATTTGAAAAAATGTGGATTTAAAAAAATAGTTTTTGAAAGGATTTTTCAAAAGATGATTTTTGAATGATGTTTATTTATGAAGGATGCGGAATTTTGAAAAATATTTTTTAAGGTTGGATTTTTCGAAAATGTTTTTTTATAAGACGTGGATTTTTTGAATTTTTTTTAACCGCGTGGGTTGTTTGAAAATGTTTCATTAAATGACGTGGGTTTTTCGAAAATGTTTTTTAAACGACGTGGGTTTTTGAAAATGTTTTTTTAGATGACGTGGATTTTATTTTTTGGAAGGTTGTGGATTGTAAGTTTTGTTTTTGGAAGGACGCGTTTTTTTTTTTGAAGGACGTGTAGTTTTATAACATATTTTTTTAAGGAAATTGGATTTTTATTTATGTTCTATTTTCTCGAAGGATCACGGATTCTTAATTTTTTGACTGAATTTTTAAAGATATTTTCTCAATTAATCAACAAAGCGTGTATTTTTTATGAATATTTTTTAAAGAACCAACAAAGCATAGACGTTAAAGTTTTTTTAACTAATAAAACTTTGTTTTTTTTTAAATATTTTTTTTTTGTTTTGTTTATTGTTGAAGATTCAATCTCATTTGATTGCTTAAACTGGAGTATTCCCCCAATGGCTTAACTTCATTTATTACCCTCTATTACAGAGACCCAGCAAAAATTCGGATCCAGTAGTCATTGCGTAACCCATTACAAAGTAATGTAAACAAGCTTCTTTTCCCATTACAAGTAATCTGGAAAGTAATGGGATACTTCTTAAAAAAATTACAAGGCAAACCTACTTACTTTGCTCCTCACTAAGTAATGAGGACGGTGGCACAGTGAGTGTGTGTCCGACTATAAATCCTAGGGTTGTGTGTTCAACGCTCACTGTCGGCACGCGAGTTTTTTTAACTAAAAAAATAACAGTTCGTGGTGCACATGTGTACTGCACATTTAAGTTCTTAAGCAACCCTTAATGATATTGGTAGCGATCAGTAAAATTTTGCAACACTGTCAGTTCGTTTTGAAAAACATACTCTTTGTATTTTTTTTCAATGAAGGATTGAAGATTAGATTTTTTAAAAATATTTTTAATTAACCTTTAAAACGAATTTTTTAAAATATTTTTTAAGTAACTTTTAAGGCGAAGATTTTTTAAAAATATTTTGTTCAAAGAACCATTGAAGGGTAGATTTTTTAAAAATATATTTTCTAAAGAAGCACTAAAGCGTAGATTTTTTAAAAATATTTTTTAATTATCTTTAGAGCGTAGATTTTATAAAAATACTAGAGTTGTGCCAAAGGAACTATATGGAACTATCTAGTTCACTTCGCAGTTCCAATGGCCCACATTTTTTCTTTGAACAAACTGCGTATACTTAACATCACACGTTTTATTTCGCGATGTTACTCATACGTTTTGGAACTAGTACAAGGAACTAGGAACTATTTTTAAAATACACTCCCGATCATCTGAATAGGTTTAACATTTTTTCTTTTAATATGTTAAGGTATCTTCTGATGTGCTTTCTGACAATTATGAAGCTCAGAAGGGATGCAACAAAATCAAAAAGTCATTTAAAGCTGGTTTATAAAAGGTTTTTGTTGGAATATTTCTTGATTTTATCTGAAAGTTCTTGGTAACTTTTCCAGATTGAGAATTGAATCCACGTTCCTATAAAGCGAGTCAAATTTATTGTAGGATTTATCAGAATATTCCATTTTACTAAACTAAACCAAAAAACTGCGCAATTGATGATCGCAAAAATTGGACACTTCTTTGTAAATTTTTTATTATAATTGGGATATTTTCCAAAAATATGGCAACACCGTTAAGTTTTTTTGTGAATGTTGGCAAAGTATAGGACTCTCTAAAACTAAATAGTATGGATCTGTAATACGAACACATCAGAAGATACCTAAGCATATAAAAAGAAAAAATTTTAAACCTATTCAGGTGATCGCGAGTGTATTTTTTTTAATTAGCCATTAATGCGATTTTTTTTATAAATATTTTTTTTCAATTAACTATATAAGCGTAAATTTTTTTTAAATGTTTTTTGTTAAGAATTATTAAATCGTAGATTTTTAGAAATATTTTTCAAAGTATCATTACAGCGTAGATTTTTAAAGAAACATATTCTAAAAATATTATTTTCAAAGAACCATTAGAGCATAGTTTTTTTTAAGAACCGTTAAAGCGTGGATTTTTCAGATATTTTTTTCAAAGAACCATTAAAGCGTGGATGTTTAAGTTTTTTTCAAAGAACCATTAAAGCGTGGATGTTTAAGTTTTTTTTCAAACAACATTAAAGCTTACTTTTTTGTTTTAAAAATAATTTTTGTTCAAAAAAAAAAAAACCTTAAGGCGTAGATTTTTTTAAGAATAAAAATAAAGAATAAATTAAAAAAAATTAAAGAACCATTAAAGAGTTGATTTTTATAGATTTTTAAAAGAAACATTAAAATAATAAAATTTAAATTTTTTGTTCCAAAGTTTAGATTTTTTAAAATATTATTTGCAAAGAACCATTAATGCGTAGATTTTTTAATTTTTTTTTTTCAAATAACCATTAAAGTGTGAATTAAAAAACAACAAATTTTCAAAGACCATTGAAAGGTCGATTTTTAAAGATATTTTTTGTTAAGCAAAAATAAATTTTTAAGAAATATTTTTTTTTTTTCAAAGAACCGACTATTTGTGGTCTGTTTAGCCTTGTCCGTCCATCTGTCTCGAATGGATTAACCGATTAGGTCTTTCAGACTTAGATCAGGTTCGAACCCACTCCTTTGGGTCCAAACAAAATTTAAAAAGTTTTCGCAAAATTGCAGCTAAAGGACAGGTTTCGGATCGTTTTGAATTTTTACAGCAGGTTGTTTTGCGGTCCCTATTACGAATGAAATGACTGATGGGCTTGATATGTTACGAATAGATAGGTTTCGAGTCGTTTTGAATTTTTACAGCAGGTTGTTTTTGCGGTCCCTATTTCGACGGTACATTTTCAGGGTCCAATCCTAAGAAAACGGCCTAGAGGCTTTTAAATGGCAAGTCAAATGACTGATGAGCTTGAAATGTTACGAATAGAGCGTTCGTTTTGGCCGGAACTTTGCACGTCGTTAATGAAGTCAAGAACAACAAAGTCTCAAATTTTCGCTTAAATGTTTTAAGGATAGTTTTAAGTTTTACTTGTATATAGTCCATGCTTCCTGACATAATGGCCCAAAAATGTAATATAGAATATGTTTACTAAAAACCACTGTACAATTTTAGGATTTCTATAAACGTAAAACTAAAACTAAATAGATAGTTACCTACAACTTAAAGAAACCCATTTAGGAGATGTGGCGGGATGCAAAATCAACATCATCACAGAAATTTATTAGAAAAAAAAACATATCCTTAAATATGGCATGAAAGTATGTGTCAGAGTAAATGTATATCCATACTCACTCAAGCACACACACACACATTTGTAAGCAATCAAGGAAACACACACACACACACGGACACATAAACATAAATTCCGCTCATTTGCTTATAACCCTACAACATGTTGACTGTAATAGCTGCCTGTTTTAGATGCTGCCATAAAGTTGCTTCTGTTTCCTGGGTCTTGCTTGGGTTGCAACAGTCACATATATCACACAAAACAGTTTTTAACTAAAAAAGGAGGAAATGAACAAAATATAAATTCTTTAGAGAAAATTATGAGTGTACGTATATGTATATGAATGTGTAGATATTTCATGGTTTCTTTTATACAGCAGGAGGATGACTCTTCCTCTCCTCATCATAATCAGTAGAGCAAGCCAGCCAGCAATGGCTCTGGTTTTGACATTCCATACTTCATAGTAAAATAATTCTTAGTACTTTTGGTTGAAGAAGAATTTTTTGTTTGTTTTTTTTTTTCCTTTTTTTGTTTTGGTTCTGTTTTGGCTTCTGAAAGTCTCGTAACACATATTACAAATTCTGGTTGCTGAACCCAGTCTCTTTGTAGCTGTTCAGAGACCAATTTATTATTTCGTTGCATTTGTTTGTGCATCCAACTTGTTTTATGTCTGTTTTTTGTGTGTAAAGTAAATCTTTTACACTCAATGGAGTAAACAAAGCAAATGGTTTGCGAGAATTTTCAATGGAAAATTTAAATCTGCAGCACACGATTTTAGTAAAGAGGATTTTTAAATAGAAAACTTGCGGAGGAGTATGGAGAAGTTTTAAAGGCTTACTTACTTAAGTTATTGATTTTAATGCAAAGCAACTCCACCATTGGCTACAAGTGATGCCTTTATGGATATAAAGGAGCGATTTCTGAAAAAATTGCCCTTAGGTATGGACAGACACCAATCTCCACTTCCTTCTGTGTTAAGTTCAAAACAAAGATTGTTCTTAATTACCAGTACACAACAAACGTTGTACCAACTATGTAAATGCACAATAGCCCTGGCATTAACAAGTTTATGGAATTACGAAAGAAAAGTTTCCACAAAATCCTGTATATTCCTATTTGCAGAAACTCCACAAACATTCCCCTTTCTTATCTTGCTTCATCTATTAAAATGGCAATCTCTTAAGATGTGTTTTTACACAAATTGAAGAAGCTATGCCACAAGAATAAAACTACTAAACTGAGCAATAAAAAAGAAGAAAAACCAAACTCTTGAAATTCTTTACCAAACTTAAGACTCCTAGCTAAAAATCCAAATCCTTTGGCTACTTCAATTTTCTTTCCAAAATAGTTGTTGCTGTTATTGCTGTTGGTGCTCATTTCGACATTTCTATAAAGAGTTACTTGTGAAATGGCAGTAGAAAACTATTTGAAACTGGAAATAAAACCTAGAAAACACATCTTAAAGTTAGCCTTCATTCACAGTTCATGTATTCGAAGTGTTTTATTTCCTTCAAATATCTATGGGTTTGTTTGTGGTATTCTTGATTTGTATATTTTATGGATCTAATTAGGCATAAGATTCGACATAAGGAAGCTAGGGAAATGTTGGTAGGAACAATGTAATGCAAGTGTATTTTTTGCAACGTTTTTTTTTCCATGTGATTAAAATAGGGAAAAGTGTGGAAATGTTTTAGTTATAGTTTTTATATGTATTTCTAGCATGTGCAGGTATTCGTGAAATCTAATTAAGATATCTTTACGAGGAATACATAAACGCACAACGAAATTTGCGAAGAGTCTTCCCAGATCATGTGGTAAAGGTTATAAAAAGTTTGGTTTCATTTTGTAATAAAAAAACTACTGTTTCCATGCTATGCTAATTATTTCATGTCCTAGAGATTTTGGAATATTTTCGAAGGGAATTGTGTAATTTCTAGTAATGTATCATGTTGGTTTTGAAAGGAGAGAGCAGAAAAAATATGCATATTGACGATAAGTACACGGAGCCAAAGGAACGTTAGAACCCCCCTATTCAACATTAATGACCACACAAATAACAATCCTTTGAGCCATGGCGACGTTTTAAATCCGACAAAGCTTAGCACGTAAAATTGGGAGGTATTGTTAAAATCCTCAAAATGCGTAAAATCGGGAGGTATCGTTATATGGTGGCTATAACAAAACATGGACCTATATTGACAATTTTTGGTGGAAAAATGTTGTTAACACTGAGAACCTCAAAAATTAAATTACAAGTAGTTCGGTTAAAAATGTAGGAAAAATCTTTAAAATACTTAAAATTGGGAGGTATCGTTATACGATATGTTGACAATTTTTGGTGGATGAGTTTTGTGACCTCTGGAACCACCTGAAATGCCAAGGTACTGGTAGGTCGGTTGAATATTGCAGCTAAAATCTTCAAAATACATAAAATCTGAGGTACCGTTTTGTGGGAGCTATACCAAAACGTGGACAGTTATAGCCCATATTCGAACTGCCTACGAAAAAACACACTCGGTTGCAAAAAATAGCGTTCTAGTTCAATTATTGTGGACGCTAGAGAAATTACAACAGACGGCCATTTTACCCTGCCATGCAGGAAATACGATGTATTTTGAATGACGCCGCGGGCTACCCCCTGACTACGTCGGTCATTTAGTTAAAGTTGTATGTATAAAAATATATTTTACGAGTGCTTGGAAAAACAATGCTAATAATATTAAATTTATTGTGGGCGATTTTAATTCCAAAATTGGAAAATAGAATACCTTTTAGTATTTCAACATTTACAAAGGTTGTGGATGTCACCAAATTATAAAAAACCCAAATTGATGACGTTGCGATAGGTGGAAGAGATTCGTTGAACGTGCTGGATTGAAAAAAAAGTACGAACAGACTTAACAGGAAAGTTGGACATTAGAAAGCTGAAATCACAAGAGATAACTACAGTATATTGCACTTAAAACTTAATTGCAAAACGAAAGCATTTCTCGTTCCGATAAAATATCAGAGCAGTGGCAAAGTACTGCCCACTCAATGCAAACAGCCACAAAATCCATACTTAGATACAAGAGGCCTCCACCAAAGAACCCATGGTATAACCAACAATGTCGTACTGCGTAGCTCATGATAGAAGTATCGGGAATGAAGAGGTATTTCAGGAAAAAAAAATTGGAAAAGCGGTCATGTGAAAAAATCGAGATGTATATGTAAATGTCAAATTAATAGCAGATCCCGCTGTAGAGACAAGAAACCTAATCTGGTAACAGCTACAGATAGTGTGCTCAGGTTATGAAAAGAACTATTAACATTCCAATACCAAAGAAGACGACCAAGATACCAGTCACCAATCACCTCTTCAGAGAACTACCCAATTCTTCTGATGTTCGGATAGCGGAAAGACGTTCCGAGACATCATAACCACTAAAGCCGCTCGCTATATACTTGCTGGTCGAATATCCAAAGTAAGACTAAACTTCCCCGCAGGGGCGACGGGATTAGCAAATGAGCGTGTCGAGCCAACCCCAATGACCCCATATTCAAGGAGTTAACACTGGAAGTTAACAGGCTAGTGGCGAGCATAAGCGGAATAAGTGGTTAAATCATCCGAAGAGTTGCGACATTGGAGCCGGTATAAGTGAATTGTGGGAAACGGAACCCTGGAAGGAGGGAAGATAGGACCTCAGTCATGTTCGGCGACGTTACGTTGACTGACACCGAGAGTGACTGGGCGAAGCGAAAAGTATTAAGATTTCTTCCTGCCGAGGATGAACCACCACAGTTTACAATGGATGCCATCAGGAACGGAATGGAATCTCGATGGTAATACTGAAACAGCTGGATGTGCCAGGAGTGGAGTATCTCACTAAAGTTCTCAACTTGTCGCTAGCCACCCTCATTGTTTCCGAAGTCGGGAAAATGGGCAGGGTGGTCCCGCTACTGAAGCCTGGCAAGGATGCCAGCAAAAGTGAATCGTACATGCCGATTTCGCTTTTGTCGACCGTAGCAAAAACCCTTAAGGCCTTAGTCCTCCCCAGTGTCAGAAATAGCTATCAAGTTGCGGATCATCAGCATGGATTCCGTAAGCAGCACAGCACGACAACAGCGCTGCACGCCTTTTCCACGTATATTTGTCGAGGACTCAACCAGAGACCGCCGTGTTATAGAACAGTGATGGTGGCGTTTGATACATCAAAAGCCTATCATACAGTCAGGCATTCCACGCTGTTTGAGGACATTGACCAGACAACCCTCCAGCCAAGCTTGTAACGTTGAATAGTCAATTATTTGTGTGGACGCTAGTCGTACGTGGAATTCAGGAACAAGAAATCCAAACCCCGTAGAGTAAAACAGGGAGTTTCCAAGGTGGAGTGATATCTCCGGAACTGTTTAACCCCTACCTCTCCTGTATTCCACTCCCTCTAGACCGCATCGAGATCGTAACGTATGCGGATGACTGCACGATCCTGGCGTCAATTACCTTCCCTGATTATATCTGTGAAAGACTGAACTCCTATTTAACCAATCTTACCACATTTTCCACGCAAGGAATATGCAAATTATCGCCACAAAATTTACCAGCCAGGTTGGTCCCCGGGATTATGTGATACGTATTGGAAAAAGATTCAACCCTGTCAGAATGCCGTCCTGAGCACAGCAACAGGGAGCCTCCTCAAGTCTTCAGTGGATCATCTACCTGATTAAGCAAAGATTCTTCCAGTACAGCAACACAATGAGATGCTTTCGTTGCAGTGCTTGCTTGGCTGTAACCGTGAGATCCATCCCAATCACTGGGATGGTAGTTAGGCACGACACAATCAGGCGCATCAGGAAGAATATACACGCTCTACACCTTTTTCACATGTAATTTGAAGAATTTCAGTTGTAATTCGAAACATTGCACTTGTAGTTTGATTATTTCATTTGATATTCGAAACATTTCACTTGTAATTTGAGAATTCCAATTGATATTCGAATTATTTCATTTGTAATTTAAAAATTTTGTAATTCGAATTTGTCCATTTGTAATTTGATTTTTTGAATTTGAAATTCCAAATGAAAAATTTACACCATTTTCACATGTAATTCGAATAAATTCAGTTGTAATTCGAAACATTTCACTTGTAATTTGAGAGTTCCAATTGAATTTCAAATTATTTCATTTGTAATTTGAGAATTCCATTTGAAATTCGTATTATTTCATTTGTAATTTGAGAATTCCATTTGAAATTCGAATTATTTCATTTGAATGTTTTTATTTGTAATTCAAATTTTTCCATTTGTAATTTGATTTTTTTCATTTGAAATTCCAAATGAAAAACTTCGATTTACAAATAGAAAAATTCAAATTACAAATGAAAAAATTGGAATTACAAATGAAATAATTCGAATTACAAATGAAAAAATTCAAATTACAAATTAAATAATTCGAGTTTCAAATGGAATTCTCAAATTACAAATGAAATAATTCGAAATTCAATTGGAATTCTCAAATTACAAGTGAAATGTTTAGAATTTCAAATGAAATAATCAAATTACAACTGAAATTCTTCGAATTACATATGAAAATGGTGTAGAATTACAAATAGAAAAATTCAAATTACAAATAGAAAAATTCGAATTACAAATGAAATAATTCGAATTTCAATTGGAATTCCCAAGTTACAAGTTAAATGTTTCGAAATTCAAATGAAATAATCAAATTACAAGTGAAATTCTTCGAATTACATGTGAAAATGGTGAAGAGGTAGAGGTCCAACGATACAGGAGAGAACCCCTAGATCAACAGGCCTATCAAGCGGATTTAAATAGCATTCACACGGACGCAGTTGCTAAGCCATAATCAAATATCGTGTGAATAAAGTCCTAAGTAGAGATGGACAGTGGGTAAATACCCAATGGGTAAATACCCGGTAAATTGGGTAAATACCCATTTGAGGGTATTTATTTGGGTATTTACTATATTGAATCGCTAATACAACATCTTAGACCCTATTTCTGGGTTTAGGCTATGGAATCGATTCAAAATGGATAGTTTTACAATACTTTAAACAAGTGGGTAAATACTTGGGTAAATACCCGAGTATTTACCCAAGTGTTGGGTGCCACCGTGGTGCAATGGTATGCACGCCCGCCTTGCACGCAGAAGGTCGGGGGTTCGATTCCCCGGCCAGCCAACATCAAACATTTTTCAACGGTGGCAAAATACCCCTCAGTAATGTTGGCGACATTTTCTGAGTATTTCAGCCTTGAAAAACTTCTCCACAAGTGGTGTCTTAAGACACGCCGTTCGGACTCGGCGATAAACAGTAGGTCCCATATCATTGAGCTAAATATGAATCGGGGTGCACTCATTGATATGAGAGAAGTCTCCCTTGTCCCGTATGGGATGTTGTGGAACAATGTTTTTTGTTTTGTTGGGTAAAAACTCATTAACTGCCGAACCACTTGACGTAGGCTGACAAAATTTGGCTCAAATCTTACTTATGTCAAGAGAATATCTAGCATTGAAAATGGGGTCTCTGGGTCCATGTTTTGATATAGCCCCCATATAACCGTACCTCCCGATTTAAGGTATTTTTTGTCTATTTGCCTCATCGTACAATCATAGTGGCTGAAATTTGGCACAATGAGTTCTCAATATGTAGAAAATATCCTTGCAAAAATTTTTCAACATAGGTCCACGTTTTTTAATAGCCCCCATATAAGGATACCCCGATTTCGAGTATTTACCCAAATGTTGGGTAAAAACTCATTAACTGCCGAACTACTTGACGTAGGCTGACAAAACTTGGCATAAATCTTTCTTATGTCAAAAGAACTTCTGGTACTGAACATGGGGTCTCTGGGTCCATGTTTTGACATAGCCCCCATATAGCCGTACCTTCCGATTTAAGGTATTTTTTCATCTATTAGCCACATTTTACAACCAAATTGGCTATAATTTGGCACAGTGAGTCCTCCATGAGTATAAAATATCCTTGCAAACATTTGTCAACGTAGGTCCACACTTTCTTATAGCCCCCATATATGGGTACCCCGATTTCGAGTATTTACCCAAATATTGGGTAAAAACTCATTAACTGTCGAACCCCTTGACGTTGGCTTACAAAATTTGGCTCAAAACTTTCTTATACCAATAGTATTAAACGTATTGAAAATGGAGTCCCTGGGTCCATGTATTGGTACAGCCCCCATATAGCCGTACCTCCCGATTTAAGGTATTTTTCATGGACCCAGGGACTCCATTTTCAATACCTTTATTACTATTGATATAAGAAAGTTTTGAGCCAAATTTTGTCAGCCAACGTCAAGTGGTTCAACAGTTAATGATTTTTTTACCCATTTTGGGTAAATACTCGAAATCGGGGTAGCCTTATATGGGGGCTACAGGAAAAAGTGGACCTACGTTGACAAATATGTGCAAGGATATATTATACTCCTTGAGGACTCACTGTGCCAAATTACAGCCAATTTGGTGGTAAAATGTGGCTAATAGATGAAAAAACCTTAAATCGGGAGGTGCGGCTATATGCGGGCTATATCAAAACATGGACCCAGGGACTCCATTTTCAATACCTTTATTACTATTGATATAAGAAAGTTTTGAGCCAAATTTTGTAAGCCAACGTCAAGGGGTTGAACAGTTAATGAGTTTTTACCAACTTTTGGGTAAATACTCGAAATCGGGGTACCCTTATATGGGGGCTATAAGAGAGCGTGGACCTACGTTGACAAATGTTTGCAAGGATATTTTATACTCATTGAGGACTCACTGTACCAAATTATAGCCAATTTGGTTGTAAAATGTGGCTAATAGATGAAAAAATACCTTAAATCGGAAGGTACGACTATATGTGGGCTATGTCAAAACATGGACCCAGAGACCCCATGTTCAGTACCAGAAGTTCTTTTGACATAAGAAAGATTTATGCCAAGTTTTGTCAGCCTACGTCAAGTAGTTCGGCAGTTAATGAGTTTTTACCCAAAATTTGGGTAAATACTCGAAATCGGGGTATCCTTATATGGGGGCTATTAGAAAACGTGGACCTATGTTGACAAGTTTTTGTAAGGGTATTTTCTACATATTGAGAACTCACTATGCCAAATTTCAGCCAATATGATTGTACAATGAGGCTAATAGGTAAAAAATACCTTAAATCGGGAGGTACGGATATATGGGGGCTATATCAAAACATGGAACCAGAGACCCCATGTTCAGTACCAAAAGTTCTTTTGACATAAGAAAGATTTATGCCAAGTTTTGTCAGCCTACGTCAAGTCGTTCGGCAGTTAAAGAGCTTTTACCCAACATTTGGGTAAATACTCGAAATCGGGGTACCCTTATATGGGGGCTATTAGAAAACGTGGACCTACGTTGACAAATATTTGCAAGGATATATTATACTCCTTGAGGACTCACTGTGCCAAATCACAGCCAATTTGGTTGCAAAATGAGGCTAATAGCTAAAAAATACCTTGAATCGGGAGGTACGGATATATGGGGGCTATATCAAAACATGGACGCAGAGACCCTATGTTCAGTACCAGAAGTTCTGTTGACATAAGAAAGATGTAAGCCAAATTTTGTCAGCCTACGTCAAGTGGTTCGGCAGTTAATGAGTTTTTACCCAAAATTTGGGTAAATACTCAAAATCGGGGTACCCTATATGGGGGCTATTAGAAAACGTGGACCTTTATTGACAAATTTTTGCAAGGATATTTTCTACACATTGAGAACTCACTGTGCCAAGCTACAGCCAATATTATTGTAAAATGTGGATAATAGATGAAAAATACCTTAAAACGGGAGGTACGGCTATATGGGGGCTATATTGAAACATGGACCTAGAGACCCCATTTCCAATATTAGACATTCTCTTGATATAAGTAAGATTTGAGCCAAATTTCGTCAGCCTACGTCAAGTGGTTCGGCAGTTAAAGAGTTTTTACCCAAAATTTGGGTAAATACTCGAAATTGGGGTACCCTTATATGGGGGCTATTTTCTACTCCTTGAGGACTCACTGTGCCAAATTACAGCCAATTTGGTTGTAAAATGTGGCTAATAGATGAAAAATGCCTTAAATCGGGAGGTACGCCTATATTGGTGCTATATCAAAACATGGACCCAGAGACCCCATGTTCAGTACCAGAAGTTCTGTTGACATAAGAAAGATGTAAGCCAAATTTTGTCAGCCTACGTCAAGTGGTTCGGCAGTTAATGAGTTTTTACCCAACACTTGGGTAAATACTCGGGTATTTAGTATTTACCCACTTGTTTAAAGTATTGTAAAACTATCCATTTTGAAACGAATTTACAACCTAAACCGAGGAATAGGGTGTAAAATGTTGTATTTACCATTCAATATAGTAAATACCCAAATAAATACCCACAAATGGATATTTACCCGGTAAATACCATCTCTAGTCCTAAGAGTACATCCCCCATTTGGCTTAACTACGCTCGGAATATTGCAGTCGCCTAAATTCTTATTGGGCGGACATCGATCGCGCCATGCAATATATTTACCCAATATGCGGCATGAGCCCGTCTTCCTTGTTGAAACACATCCAACCAAAGCTGCTATATTCGTCAGTACAATTCAAATAAAAAATGGGAAATAAGGTGATATTTTCCTCATTCATTGACTAAAAGCGGAGATATTCGGATAAGAATAAAACTCTGAATTTTGTCCACATAAGTTTTTGGCCAATTCCGACTCTTAAATACCAAACTCAATATGCTTCTTCCTCAATGGAACCTCCATTAACCCTCAAAATTTCGTGACAATGCGATCAACATTGCGACCTGTAGCGTGATTAAAAATGCAAAAATGGGATGTATTACCGATATCTCCGTTATTTTGCCACGTACACCAACCTATTTAGCATCATTGTAAAGATGGGATTTTCTACTGTCATAGTCAGGAAGTTGCTTAACCAAAGCTGTGGTATTCGTCATTTTAATTAAAAACGCAAACAGAAAATATTGGGTTTCATTAGCGACTATTACGATATATTCGTTATTTGACCACCTACGACTGACTACCTACTTTACATCGTTAGAAAGGTGAAATTATCTACTTGCATTGTCAGGTTTTGTTTTTGCTATATCCTTATAGAAGCTGAGGTATTTGCTTTGGAATAACATTTTTCTGCAATTTTTCTAAAAATATGTTTTTTTTCCATTTCCCTCCGGGACCCGGGATCAAAATTGCGACCTGTAGCGTGATTACAAGGCTTAGTGGTACTGCCGGACAGACGGACGGACAAACATAGCCAGATCGGCTCAGTTCGTCGAGACATTCATTTTGGTATATTAAAGTACGGGTCTACGACCATTATTTCGATTCGTTACAAACTTTTTGAAGGGCTATGGACCTATACCCAGCAAAATGTTCGATGTCATTCAATCATGGGTGCAAGTGATCTGGCATGTAATCTTTTTAGCATCTTCATCGATGAATTTTATATGAGCGTGGACTCCAAATAATGCTATTCATTTTTGGATCCAAAGAATGTCATTTTCACCAATGCTTTAGCATGTCATTTCCACCAATACTTTGGCATGTCATTTTCACCAACCCTTTGCAATGACATTATCATTACGAGGAGAGTTTTAACAACGTTGGTTGTGATTTTGAGTCTCCGACAACATCAAGCCTATTGTAAATAATTCATTTTATATATTTAGAAAAATTCACAAAATTCATCGCTATTGGATTGATGGAATGGGTTCAAAAGCTGATGAAAAGATCGGATCTTTCACGACTTCCTTTACATGGGTTCAAATGCTGATGAAAAGATCGGATCTTTCACGACATCCTTTGCATGGGTACAAATGCTGATGAAAAGATCGGATCTTTCACGACTTCACTTGCATGGGTTCAAATGGTAATGAAAAGATCGGATCTTTTACCACTTCGTTTGAACCAATGCAAAATATGCCATGAAGTCACGTCATCGCATGGAACCCCTTCCTTCAAATTTTGCTTGGTAGTTTATTTCACTTTCTAATAATAGCATTACAAAGGGAATAAGGATATTTTTTTATTGTTCGCTTCAATTAACAAGCTTCCAAAGAAGTTGAAAATAAACTAATCCCAAATTTTCTTAACCCAAAAATGTTCTTAACAATTTCCCACATTCGTTACCCATTTTCGCTTATAGCACTGATTATTATTTTATTTTGAAATAGGTCGACTGAATTTAAATCCACTGAACCCTTACGAATGGAGTTGTTAGCCCCGTTTTAATGATTTATTAATGAACTTCAAATTATAACTTCATACCTGCTTAATTATTCAAGTCAAATATTTGAGTTTAATTAAAAAACGAACCGAAACCCTAAAATATCGCGAAAGAAATAAAACTGTTTGCTTATATTCGTCTCTGGCTGGGTAATGATTTGCAATCAACCCTTAGATATTCAGCGGCTGTTGTCAATCAAAGATGCAAAGATACTTTTCAAAATTTTTTTTTTTCGGTTGGAGACCCTTTTTGTGATGGGGGTGAGGGTTTATAAAGAAATAAAATAATATTTTTATAAATTTGCTAGTGGCGGTGGAAGTGATGAAGAAGAGCAGGAGGGGCATCTTGATTTTTCTTTCATGAACTCCAAAAATAAATTGTAATATAAAATGTTGTTCTTCTTTAGCGAAAGAGAGAAAAGGAAAAGCTATTATTTGTTTTGATTTACAAGCAAATAAAATGTCTTTCTTTTTTTGGGAAAAAGTTATGTACAAAATAGAATTTTCAATGAAAAGGGAAGAAAAAAATCTCAATTAGGGCTGGCTGACTATCCATGCAATGGTCGTTGGTGCCCCTTACTTTGTGGGAAAAGTGTGAGATAAAAAACAAAAATTCTGTGACAAAAAATTAAAAGGAAACTTTACAAATTAATGTGTACTTTGAAGTCAACAATGCCAACAGCCAGCCACAGCAGCAGTTGCTGTGGCTATGGCTGTAACGTCATTGTGACAGCATTCAGCAATCTGTCACCCAGTCAACAACAATGAGCCACCACATTTAGCCGTTTTTGCACCAACAAACAGTCAAATACCAATGGAAAAATGAAATGAATTAATTGTTGTCGAGTTGCTGTTAATGCTTTTAACTCATTTTGTTGTTGTTGTTTTTTGGGTTCACTGTTTGTAACTGGTTTTTTATTTGCTATTTCTACTTGCTGTTTGCCACTTTGGATGCTGTGTTCCCGTTTCCTTGTTTTTTAACTCCCACTGCCATTTCCAAGCCCGTTTCATTTCTTCTTTTTTTCTGGTGTTACAGGATAACGATGTTACAGTTTGTGTGTAATGTTGTTTCGGCGTTTTTTTCGCTGGCTCTTAATTTTAATGTCAAAGTTTCCTGCTGCCACTTTGGTCTTTATTATTGTGTGTCCCTTTAGTAGTGAATCGGTTTAAAACGAGAAAGTGTGTGTGAAAACAAGTTTGGGTTGTGCAGTACTCTATCCCGCAATGAAGGAAAACTTTCCGAGTTTTAGCTGGCCTTACAATGCAGCAACATTAATGACATTATCATCGCCGTCGCTGTTGTTGTACTGGTTAGCCAGTTGCCCTACACAGTGGTTCGGGAAAAAGTAATATGTTGATGTTATTCTTCGGAATTTTGGGTTTAAAAATGATAATGTTTATGGGCGAGATTGTCGTGTTTAGGAAGCTGTTAATAAAATCCTATTCTATTGGACGTCAGGAGCCAATTATCATAATCCACACATAAATACTAAACAAACTCATTATTGCAATTACAATTAATTTTCAATATACGAATACCATTGCAGAAATATTTCTCCATATTCGTCGTTTTATACCAATGTTTCTTCTCTCTATCACTTTTTGCCGCTATCATTTCCATTATGTCCCACTCGTGACTCTTTGCCACAATCATTCTCATCAGGATAATGTTTAATTGTGCACACAAAATAAAAAAGTTCAAGTGTTGCTTTCTATGTTCTTTTCGCCTACAATTTAATTGCTAGCAATTAAATTTTCAAAAAAGGACAACTCCTTTGATGTACACTAGTCAGTGGAAGTGTGACCGACGAGTATTGGTTTTAAGTGTGAACGATTTTGTAACTGTAAATGGGCTTTTGATTGCTAAAGTGTGTTGACTTCTAAATTTCAGTTGAACAAATGGGTAGATGTGTGTGTTATTTTTTTTTAAACACACAACAGAATATGTGGGATGAAAATGATCTTTATAAAGGGAAACCATTGGCCAAGTGGGAGGGCAACACTGCTTTAGTACAATTGGGAATGAGTAACAAGAATTTGTTGAAGGGAAATAAGAGTTAAAACACACAATTTTAAGAAATATTTGGGGAAGAAGCCACAGATCTTTTAACGTTTTTGTTGTAGAATAATATACCGGAAGATACCAAGCAACGGTCCTGATCACCTTAACATGAAAATGTTCAAGACTTGTCTTGTTTCCTCTTTCTTCTAAACAAAATACCGACTTCACTGTGATGTCGTCTTAATCTGCGGAATTACCTTATATAAACCCACTATCCAAAAATACAAAGACATCAAGTAACAAGGAAAATCGCGGTGAAGAAGTTTTTATACCCCTCACATTAAATTATATAGATAGCAGCTATTAGCAATTTTGCTTTTAAAAATACCGAAAACCGTTGGTACCGTTCAATGGGAGATATATCAAAACGTTTCCATTCCCTGTTTCCATTCTAATGTGGCAAACCCATCGAAATTGCCAAAAATCAGAAAGTGCCGTTCTACGGGGCTATTTAAAACATGATCTTGTAACGATAATTCTCTGCAGGAATGTGGTATACCGACTTTTATTTATCTCTGTAGGATGATACGGCTTAAACCTTGAAAATGCTGAAGATCGGGTGGTACTATTCTATGGGGTCTGCATCAAAACGTGGACCTTTATCGGCAAATTTCAGGTGGAATGTTTTGTAGCCCCAAAGAAGACCAAATAGCAAATTTCAGCCATTTCGGGTAGATAAAGTGGCTAAAACCTTCAAAATACCGACAATCGGGAGGTAACTATATCAAAACGTGGGCCTATGCCTCTATACCTTCTTATTTAACCCAAACAAAACTATAAACCGAAATTTTACCTATTTATACCCTCAGCATTCATGCTAACGAGGGTATATACACTTTCATACGGGCAAAATGTGCCTAATCGAAATAATGGTTTCAGACCCCAGATATGTTTGGACGAAATCCATTTCAGAAACTTTGGAGCGGATTAACCAATTCGGTTCAAAATTTGGCTTTCGTAATATTTTGTCCAAACTTAGTTTAAGTTCGAAGATGGCTTATATCGGTCACTTCCTTCCGGTATTTCCCCCACAAAAGTTCGAAAATATTCCGAAAATTTGTGCGCACGATAACTCTTGAAGGGAGTAACCGATTTGGTCCATACTTTGCACATTGTGAAATTTCTACCAAACTTAGATGAGGTTCCAATATGAACTCAATCGGTCCACTCTTTCGGGTACGTCCCAAACAAAATTTCGGATAATTTCACTTTAAGACCTGCTCTCGAATCGGTTTGATTTTTGCTGAAGGAACTTTAATTCGCTGCTCAATTATGACGGTAAATTTTTTTTTTTCAGGGCCAAGTCCATAATTCTTGAGAAAACAGCCCGAAAGGTGTAAAAGCGCCATATGTAGTGGCTGGAGAACCCAACAACTCTCGAACTGATCAACCGATTTGGTCCGAAATTTGGCCTTCGATATCTCGTGATCGGCGCAACCAATTTGGTTCATACTTTGGATCTTCTAATATTTTGTCCAAATTTAGTTTAACTTCTATATCCGTCCATATCGGTCCGCTCCTTAGGGTACCTGCCCCACAAAAGTTCAACATTTGTGTCTAAGTGCAGTTTAGGGTAAATTCGATGATCCTTTGGAAATGTATATTGATGCAGTTCGTTGGGGTCCAGTTTACAGTATACTGGTCCAAAAGTTATACGATGACCCACTGAAATGGCTAGTGGGTGCGACATCTATCAAAAAGACATGACTCTCAAAATAAGATCCACTTCCATAGTGAACTATGTCCGCCCATTCCTTCAAGTGCATTCTCCGTATGCATCCTAATCCACATTTTTGTCGGCAAGTTTAAATGTCCAAAAAGGGTTACAAAATACGTTCGATCTGTTCGTAGATGAAAGTTTCAATTCACGTAGGCTGAGGGTACATCTCTGTCGGCAAAGCCGACTGATACTTTTTCAACTTGTTTTATTTATTGTTGTTTTATTAGGATGAAGGTCATTATTTATGAAAGTTTTTAATTAATTGAATTAATCGAGCTAACATGAGATATAGAGTTTTGTATTGAAAAAGTGAGTTATAGCGAAGTCCCACACACCCAACCAATATGCTACGATCGTTTCGCTGGTGGTTTAATTCAGCTCATCAGGCATATCGGATGTGAATGCCTAGAAGACAAAGGCTAATTTTGATAACTTCTATTTATACAAACATTATTGCAAATTTACAGATATGAAGTATTTTTGAAGCCTTTTTCTTATTAAGTCAACCTAGTGTCCTGCCTAGAAACATTTCTCAATACATACACATATACAAATCGAAGGGGGGTTTCCTTCATGAATTGTAATGCCTTCCGTTTCGGTAGGCAGTGGCTTAGAACACCAAGACCTCGGCAACTTTGTCGGTTTGTTGGAGCGGACCCAGGTTCAAACCGCAGCCGGGCTCTGCTGAAAATTTCTATTTATTGTTGTCTTATTAGGACGAAGTTAATTATTTATGAAAGTTTTTAATAATTGAATTAATTTAGCTAACATGACCTATGGAGTTGTGTACTGAAAAAGTGAAATTTGGAAAAGATCAGATGTAGTTACTAGATTCTCAAGTCGCTGGTCAGCAGCACTTGGCGTGCTAACAAAGGAACTATGTTGATATCTTATAAAACAATTGACAGGTAAGGTCTGTGGTAAGCTATGCAGCTCTAGTATGCAAATGTTACGCTTCACGTTAGAAGAATATTCAAACTTGGTCGAACGTCGACCTGAGGATTGCATGCGTACTCATGACACCAGTGAAACATCTCCATGAGGAGGTGATGTTTTTACTGGTGCATCGCCACTGTAAGATGTTGTCGATGCAATGGCTGCTTGGGTTTTATCGAAGTGAGCATCTCTGCCACAATCTAGTGGACAGGCTTCCGGCACCGGGGTACGTCAAGAGAAATCTTCATGGTGTAGAGAGAGAGAGAGGCCCAGTGGTACAAACGGAAACCAGTTTTGTACTATTGTGTTTGAAAGCATAGAATTCGACACGAAAAAAATAACATCGCTGCAAACAGTAACACCAGAAGTACATTCTTTTTACCCTTAAACTGCACTTTATCGAAAATTTTGAACTTTTGAGAGGAAGGTACGCGAAAATGTTGTCCGATATAGAACATTATTGAACTTAATGCACGATTGCAAGAAGTTTGACGAAGTGCAAATTTTCGGCCGAATCGGATAATAACCACATACTTTATCTAAGGAAGAAGGAAGACAAAGGAGTAGACCAATGAGACCACTGCCCGAACATATTTTAAGTTTGAAAAAAATATTGCGAGTGGCAATGTTTGGACAACGATGAAACATTGGAACACTACATCTGTCATTGCCCATCCTTCGCGGCGTTAAGAATCCAACAACTGGGTAACGACACTACATATACAAGAATTTAACCAAATTAGGGCAAGCGAGTTCAAATATTTAAGAAATTATGTCAATGGCACCGAATTTCTAAAATTATGAAAACTTAATAAAAACATTGATCATTAAGGTCGATTCCAATGAGAAATTAATTAAAAATTAATACTAAAAAAATGATCTTCGCCTAAAAAAAGGCAAAAATTTTTAAATAAAAAAAAGCGTTAAGTTTGGCCGGGCAGAACTTTTCATACCCTCCACCATAAAATTTTAGTTAGTTTTGTTTCCATGTCCACAATTTTATGTTGAGATATTTTGTGACCACGCATACCCAAATACCGTCAGAAAATTTATCAAAAAATGTCTTCAATCGGGCGGCTCCTAAACGGGCTATATCAAAGTTTTGAATTATTTTGAAGTTTTTTTTTTTGGAGAAGTTTTGTGAACGCAAATTACGACCGTTATATGGAGGTTATATCAAAAAGTGGACCTATGTTGACAATTTTTGGTGAGAACTTTCGTGACCACTGAGAACCTTAAATGTTACATTACAATTAGTTCGGTGCAAAAATTTAGCTAACATCCTCAAAATATCGAATATCCTGAGGTACCGTTATATGGGGGCTATACCAAAATATGGACCAATATTGACGTTTTTTGTGATTATGGGGAACCCCAAACGTGAAATTACGGGCAGTTCAGTTCAAAGATGTAAATAAAATCAGCAAAATACCAAAAATCGCGAGGTACCGTTATATGGGGGCTATACCAAAACAGAGACCTACGATGACGATTTTGGTGGAGATGTTTTGTGACCGTTGGAAACGTTTTATGTTAAATTACAGGTTGTTCGGTGCAAAAATGTAAAAAATATGGACCTACCTTGACAGTTTTTGTTGGAGATATTTTGTGACGACTAGGAACCTCAAGTGTCAAATTACAGGTTGTTCGGTCCAAAAGTGTAACTAAAATCCTCAAAATACCGAATATCGAGAGATATCGTTATATGGGGGCTATACCAAAATATGGACCTACCTTGACAGTTTTTGGTGGAGAAATTTTGTGACGACCAGGAACCTCAAGTGTCAAATAAAAGGTAGTTTGGTCCAAAAGTTTAGCTAAAATCCGCAAAATACCGAAAATCGGGAGGTACCGTTATATGGGGGCTGTACCAAAACATGGACCTATGTTGAAGATTTTTGGTGTGGGACTCTCGTTACCACTGAGAACCTTAAATGTCAAATTACAGCAAGTTCGTTTAAAAATTGTAGCTAAAATCCTTAAAATACCGAAAATCGGAAGCTATCGTTATATGGGGGCTAAATAAAAACATGGACCTATATTGACGATTTTTAGTGGAGCGCTTTCGTGAGAACTGATAACCTTATATGTCAAATTACAGCTAGTTCGGTTAAAAATGCCGAAAATCGGAAGGTACACTTATATGGGGGCTGTACCAAAACATGGACCTATGTTGAAGATTTTTGGTGGAGGACTCTAGTTGCCACTGAGAACCTTAAATGTCAAATTACTAGCATGCATAGATCGACTCAGAATTTTACCCTCATCAGGCATATATATCACGAATATTGTCAATTATTTCATATCAGAAAAAAAGGATAAATTTTATTCGCGCTACATCAATGATTTTTGGTGTATAGATTAAGAAAAAAATTCCCAGTACGAATCTGATGGCGAGCCAATTTTTGGTTGTTGCGGACAAAAGTTATGGCGCTTTTATTTCGCTTTTTAAGAAAGAAAATATTATAAAAACGCTAATTATTTTAATGAGCACAATTGTTACAAAAAAGTTCCCTCAAAGTGACTTCAGCGAGTAGATTGCACAATACCTGCGAAATGTTACACAGAATTTAATATTAGAAGCAGTTCAAATTTTAAAAAGTAGTACATTAGTGAGGTGATCCTCATTTAGTTTGCTTCTACTTTTACTTTGACAGGAAAATCGAGAGAAGTGGGGTTTGCTCACAAATCCAGAGAAAACAAAAAAAGACACGTTGCCTTCAACCCATGTTTACCCATTTTGTAACATAAATATAGCCACAGCTTCCACGCAAATTATCATTTAAGGCCAATATTTTTGCCACGTCCAAACACATTTCATTTTATCAAAAAATATTTAATTTGAAAAGGGTAAACCTTGTCTTCAGCTATGTTAAATTTCCAAATTATTGGTGATATACGTTATAGGGTCTCAAATGATTATTTTAATGCATTACAAACGGAAACACGAACTTAATATACCCTCCATACTATGGTGGAGGGTATAAAAAATAACCCAAATAATAATCTTTTTTCAGACTTTAGACTGTCCACACGGACATGAGGCGATTTTTATATAGCCCCTTTTTTCAACCTAACCTATGTTTTTACCAAATCGGTTGACTCGTTGGAGAATTATAGTGCGTACCAGCCAACCAGACAAACGGACACACAGCACTAAATCGATCTCAAAAGGTCTACAACGGATTTCGTCCAGAAACACTTATAGCCTGTTTATATTATTACTCTTTGAAGGGTTAACCTTCTTTATGAGGATTTATTGGCAGTATACTGAATGGAATTGACATTTGAAACCCAGTGGGTTTATTAAATCCGATTATATGTAAACGTACCATTAGATCCCAAGCTTTCGATTAGGAACATATTTTATCGTATCAATGTCTATATTATGTTCCATATCGTTAAATTAATATGGGTACACACATTGATATTAAAGATAACTCCCTTGTCTCTTCGGGGATGTTTGTGAGAATATATGTATGTAATGCTCCAAACACGCATATAATCGATTCAATTTAATCTTTACATATCCATCCCTGACTTCTTTTTTAAAAATAAAGAAAAATTATATTAAATTAGTTTATTATTCCCGTGGCTAATTATGACATTGCCAATCATTTATATGTCCTTTTCCAGGGGATAATATTTTTCCATCATAATTGAATTTCTGTATTGACAAAAACGCTCAAACACACCACACACAAATCAAGTATGGTTCACATTATTCTCACTTTTCATAATAAAGTTCGACAGATTGACTTTTTCACTGGCAGTAGTAAAGAGATAGTTGGTTGCCAAACAACAAACCAAGTGCCTCATACACACACATACACTTGTAAATTGACAATACTAACATTATGGTGTATGTGTGTACTTTTTAATTTGTCATATGTCAAATGTCAAAAGTTATAGCATACAATAATTCCCCTGCTGTGGACTTTGGGTATTGGCGGCATACAAATGGCAACCTAACAAAGCAGCAACTCTGTCCGCCTACCATACAAATGATGTCAAATGGATTTGTCTGTATGGAAAAGTTGTTTCGGGATTTCCGTGAAATTTGTATGATTTCGATATTAATTAACATTTGAATTGAAATTTTTGCTACTAAAATACACATACATACATATGTATTTATGTTTGTAGGTGATATGATGTGTGTATTTCGAGGGAAATGTCAATATAAAACTTCACAGAGAAATTAAGAAAATATGGGAATATTATGTTTATTATGAAAGAATATTTTTGTCACATTAGTAACCAACCTATTCACTACTGACTGACTGGGCTTTTATTTAAGCCGTTGCTGTGATTTTAGTAGCCAATAAACATAATTTGTGTGTAATGTAAAAAGTTTTAATTAGGCAATTTTATCCCTTGGCCTTTTTGTTTCTAAATGGGGGGTAAGGTACAGCTAGACGTATGACAAATAATATTAGGTGCTGTTGTTTATATGTATGTGTAATGTATACGCAACAATGGATCACTTTCGTTACGTGAAACTTAACAGAGAATTATGGATGTCAATTTGACATTGTCAAAAAAGGGAATTGAAATATAAGTGCAAGTAATTGCGGACTACATCTTTTAAAGTGATAGAAGAAATGGTGTGTCCATGATCGTGGTACTGCCACAATCCCGCAATCATACCAAAGATGACCAGTTCTATGTACGGTATGTAATTCAGAGGAATCGCCGAACAGGGGTCTTCATCTCAAAAATTATATGTTTATGTTTTTGTATTTTCACAATGGGATGGCAACATATCGCGGAATGCCTGCTTCCAGACATTTTGGCCAGTATAAGACTGCGCCGTGGATCTGTTCCGTTTACCAGATCAGCATCCACCACATGTTAACAGCGCCCCATATCTCCAAAACCGTTAATTTTGTCTTAATGTTTTCTTTTGGAAAAATATTCGTTGGAATGTAATACACATCTCTTCGGAACATGTCATTGTTGTAAAATGACTGTGTCAAGTTGTTTTCAGTATATTTTTCAACGACCATTTAATAAATATGTATGTCAATAATGTGGTGAAATCCGAAATGCGAGAATAAACTGTTGGTGTGAACTGTGTTTGAAATACGTGTCGTAAAAGATATGATGAAAAATACCGCTGAAACAACATGAAGTACACATTTTAGAGTTTCAGACAAACCCCTACTAGGGTTTTTGTAGTTTCAATATGTACTTGCAAAAAATGCATACTAGAAGTTGTTTGCATTTTCAGTGTTGCATAGTGTTATTGTTCAGCTCGCCGGAAACGTATCATTCCTATAATTCAATCGTAACAGTCTCCGTAGACTATATGAGTCGTAGAATCATCGTGGTTGCCTTTGTCCAGGAAGCGGTGGAGGTAGGCTTGAATATCTTGCTTAGGAAGACTTTCTCTATGAGGTCTTCTATAGGCAGAAGACTTCCTTTTGAGTCTTCTATAGGTAAAAGACCTCTTGAGGTTTTCTATTGACAGAAGACCTCTTGTGGTCTTCTATTGACAGAAGACCACTTGAGGTCTACTATTGACAGAAGACCTCTTGAGGTTTTATTTTGACCTCTTGAGATCTTCTATTGCCAAAAGACCTCTTGAGGTCTTCTACTGATAGAGTACGTCTTGAGGTCTTCTAGTGACAGAATACCTCGTGAGGTCTTCTATGACGACGACCTCTTGAGGTCTTTTATTGCCAAAAGACCTCTTGAGATCTTCTATTGACAGAAGACCCCTTGAGATCTTCTAGTGACAGAAGACCTCTTGAGTTCTTCTATTGCCAAATGACCTCATGTGGTCTTCTATCGACAGAAGACCTCCGCTTGAGGTCTTCTATAGACCAAAGATCTTCTCTTGAAGTCTTCTCTTGACAGAAAACTTATTGAGGATTTTTATTGACAGAAGATCTCTTAAGATCTTGAGATCGTCTATTGGCAGAAGACCTCTTAAGGTTGTCTTTTGATAGAACTATTGAGGGCATCTGTTAACCGAAGTCCTCCTCTTGAAATCTTCTATAGACAGAAGACCTTCTGTTGAAGTCTTCTATAGACGGAAAACCTCATCTTGAAATCTTCTCTTGACAGAAAACCTATTAAGGATTTCTATTGAAAGAAGACCTCTTAAGATCTTCTCCCTCTTGAGATCGTCTATTGACAAAAGACCTCTTATGATCGTCTTTTGAGAGAAAACTTTTGAGGTCTTCTATTGACAGCAGACCTCTTCTTGAAGACTTCTATAATCAGAAGACCTCCTCTTTTTTTATAGATAGAAGGCCTTCTGTGTAAGTCTTCTATTGACAGAAAACTTATTGACAATTTCTATAGACAGAAGACCTTTGAGGTTTCTATTAACAGGAGACCTCTTGAAGGCCTCTTCTATTGGCAGAAGACCACTTGAGGACTTCTATTGACAAAAGACCTCTTTAGGTCTTCTATTGACAGGAGACCTCTCGAGGTCTTCTACTGACAGAAGATCTATTGAGGTTTTCTACTGACAGAAGACCTCTTGAAGTTTTCTACTGACAGAATATCTCTTGAGATCGTCTGCTGACAGAAAACCTCCTCTTGAGGTCATCTATAGACAGAAGACCTCCACTGCAGTTTTCTATAGACAGAAAACGTTTTCTTGCGGTTTTCCATAGACAGAAGACCTCCCCTTAAGGTCTTCTCAAGACAGAAGAACTCGTCTTGAAGGTACTCTTCTGAACCATGGGAAAGCTGATTGGCAAGGATTCAGAGAATTTAGCAATAATGGCTCTACAGCGCTGCCCATCCCCTCAGATCGGAGGGAATTTTCCGTGACATCATTAAAGCTGCAGCCGCTCGATACACACCCGAAATTTCACAAAATTTTTCAGCAGAGGAGCTGTAATGGCAAATGAGCCCGATGAACTTCGTCTTACGAACTCTGAAGTCCCAAGATTTAGGGAACTTACTCTTGAAGTCAACAGGCTAGTAAATGACCTTCTGAAGAAATGCAGCATTGGTAAAAAAAAACTGTCAACGACGTGACATTGACAGATCCGAATTACGATGAGCGATTTTGCACATGTCATCCGAAACGAGAAATCATCCAATGCGTTAGACCCATACGGAATATCAGTGGGATCCTTAAGCAAGAGGATGAACCTGGAGTTGAGTTTTAGACAAACATCCTCAATTTATCGTTATATAATATACATATTTATAATTGTTCCACAAACATCCCAGGCGGGACAAGGTAGACTTCCCTCATATCAATGAGTGCACTCCGATTCATATTAGCTCAATGATATGGGACCGACTGTTTATCGCCGAGTCCGAACGGCGTGAAATACTCAGGAAATGTCGCCAACATTACTGAGGGGTATTTTGCCTTACCGACAAAATCGGTAACAAAAAAATGCTTATAACTTCGGTAACTAAAGATAGTTTCCGGTAAGTTAGCGGCCAACATACTAGTCGTAAAACGTACCGATAGCAAGAGAACTGTCAACTTTAGTTATAACTTTCCATTAATAATTTTGCGTTTTATTTTTACCGATTTTTGTCGGTAACTCAAAAAATCAGTTAGAGAATCGCACTACTGCTAAAATTTGTTCATGATTGGGTTAAATTAGGGCTGTAGAGCGCTTCCTTGAAGTTTCATTTTAACCCCATACAAATTACTATACAATAAAAATCTTTCAAGGGCGTCGATATAGAATTTAATATTTAGATTTTTCGGATACAATATCAAAAATTTTAAATTAATAAATTGATTTTTTTTGCTGTCTGCTCCATATATTCCCCTTTATATTTTCTAACCTGTAAATTCCGCACTTTTATAACTGCCAACATCATGTGGAATGACTTGTCCGCGTTAAATTTGATTCATTTTATTACTGTCCTACTGCAAAAATCATCCAAACCTTGTTGAAGTAACTAGCTCTCTCTCATTCTCTTTGCCTTTGAAAATATTTCATTTGTTTGTGTTTTCAATTTGGTTTTATTTTTCCGGTTTTACTTGTCGTTTGTCAAGTCTTTTTGAAGCAATTCGTTGAATCATTTTTTCCGTACTTTAATCAAATTATTTAACAGACAGTATGGCATTGCATTTGTATGTATGGTGGTAGTCGGTCGGTTGAAAGGTCGTTCGCTGATACCTATAAAATTTTATTACCATGGATTCTTTTTCCCGTTTAAGCGAGTGACGAAATAATGTCCTGCTATTGCGGACAGCCAGAATGGCTACAGTTCATTATTGTTGAGTGGCCGACCAAAAACATGGTGACATTTGAACTCTGTTATATCATACATACGAACATACGAATGTCCTTAAGGATATTTAAGAGTAAATTCACTGCAACATCAACAGCAATAATAAAGCTATATAAAGGACATTTTGCATTAATTATATTAAAATGCCTGGTAGTCAAGGGCAACTTATCATTAATATCATCGGCAAGACATTTTCTTAATTACCCACCATTAAAGATACAAAATTTAAATAAAATTTGCTTTGTTGCAATGACGTGGTAAGGCAGATAAGTTTCTGCGAATACTTGAGTGTATGTAGTTCAGAAATCGTAAGCAAAGAAAATTCTTGAAGGCCAATGAAAACAGGAGAGACAAAAAACGGAAGTTGAATCACTAATTGCTAAAGATTTTTCTTACACGCTTCCATAAATCTATGCATTAGTTTGACAGGAGACCTCTCGAGGTCTTCTACTGACAGAAGATCTATTGAGGTTTTCTACTGACAGAAGACCTCTTGAAGTTTTCTACTGACAGATTATCTCTTGAGTTCGTCTACTGACAGAAGATCTCCTCTTGAGGTCATCTATAGACAGAAGAACTCGTTCTGAACCATGGGAAAGCTGATTGGCAAGGATTCAGAATTTAGCAATAACGGCTCTAGAGAGATGTCCATCCCCTCAGATCGGAGGGAATTTTCCGTGACATAATTAAAGCTGCAGTCGCACGCTACTCAACCGAAATTTCACAACATTTTTCAGCAGAGGAGCGGTAATAGCAAATGAGCCCGATGAACTTCGTCTTATGAATTCTGAAGTCACAAGATTTAGGGAACTTCCTCCTGAAGTCAACAGGCTAGTAAATGACCTTCTGAAGAAATGCAGCATTGGTAAAAAAAAACTGTCAACGACGTGACATTGACAGATCCAAATTACGATGAGCGATTTTGCACATGTCATCCGAAACGAGAAATCATCCAATGCGTTAGACCCATACGGAATATCAATGGGATCCTTAAGCAAGAGGATGAAACTGGAGTTGAGTTTTAGACAAACATCCTCAATTTATCGTTATATAATATACATATTTATAATTGTTCCACAAACATCCCAGGCGGGACAAGGTAGACTTCCCTCATATCAATGAGTGCACTCCGATTCATATTAGCTCAATGATATGGGACCGACTGTTTATCGCCGAGTCCGAACGGCGTGAAATACTCAGGAAATGTCGCCAACATTACTGAGGGGTATTTTGCCTTACCGACAAAATCGGTAACAATAAAATGCTTTTAACTTCGGTAACTAAAGATAGTTTCCGGTAAGTTAGCGGCCAACATACTAGTCGTAAAACGTACCGATAGCAAGAGAACTGTCAACTTTAGTTATAACTTTCCATTAATAATTTTGCGTTTTATTTTTACCGATTTTTGTCGGTAACTCAAAAAATCAGTTAGAGAATCGCACTACTGCTAAAATTTGTTCATGATTGGGTTAAATTAGGGCTGTAGAGCGCTTCCTTGAAGTTTCATTTTAACCCCATACAAATTACTATACAATAAAAATCTTTCAAGGGCGTCGATATAGAATTTAATATTTAGATTTTTCGGATACAATATCAAAAATTTTAAATTAATAAATTGATTTTTTTTGCTGTCTGCTCCATATATTCCCCTTTATATTTTCTAACCTGTAAATTCCGCACTTTTATAACTGCCAACATCATGTGGAATGACTTGTCCGCGTTAAATTTGATTCATTTTATTACTGTCCTACTGCAAAAATCATCCAAACCTTGTTGAAGTAACTAGCTCTCTCTCATTCTCTTTGCCTTTGAAAATATTTCATTTGTTTGTGTTTTCAATTTGGTTTTATTTTTCCGGTTTTACTTGTCGTTTGTCAAGTCTTTTTGAAGCAATTCGTTGAATCATTTTTTCCGTACTTTAATCAAATTATTTAACAGACAGTATGGCATTGCATTTGTATGTATGGTGGTAGTCGGTCGGTTGAAAGGTCGTTCGCTGATACCTATAAAATTTTATTACCATGGATTCTTTTTCCCGTTTAAGCGAGTGACGAAATAATGTCCTGCTATTGCGGACAGCCAGAATGGCTACAGTTCATTATTGTTGAGTGGCCGACCAAAAACATGGTGACATTTGAACTCTGTTATATCATACATACGAACATACGAATGTCCTTAAGGATATTTAAGAGTAAATTCACTGCAACATCAACAGCAATAATAAAGCTATATAAAGGACATTTTGCATTAATTATATTAAAATGCCTGGTAGTCAAGGGCAACTTATCATTAATATCATCGGCAAGACATTTTCTTAATTACCCACCATTAAAGATACAAAATTTAAATAAAATTTGCTTTGTTGCAATGACGTGGTAAGGCAGATAAGTTTCTGCGAATACTTGAGTGTATGTAGTTCAGAAATCGTAAGCAAAGAAAATTCTTGAAGGCCAATGAAAACAGGAGAGACAAAAAACGGAAGTTGAATCACTAATTGCTAAAGATTTTTCTTACACGCTTCCATAAATCTATGCATTAGTTTGACAGGAGGCTTTCGGTTAGCCGAAGGTTAATATTTATTGTCTTTAGATTTATACCGGTGAAAGAAAAGTTATCAAAATTTTGAACTAAAACGAAAGTCTTCTAAAACAGTCTTTCATGCATCTAAGGCCACGACTGAAGCCAAGAAGGGACAGCCCAAAGATATAATTAATGAGAGCCTGGAACGATCACTAGCCGGTCCATGACATTAAAATTTGTTCAGGAGGTTTTAATGCTAGAATCGTTTAAACATATGGAAATTAAATAAAGCTGATAAACAAATTTTCATTTTGGGGAAACTGGACCTCCTAAAAACTACTCTGAGTACGTCCATATTCTGATCGTATTATCCGTCTATAGATGGCAGAGAATATACAAAACACTGATAAAAATCATAGTGCAGACGACATGAATTGTTCAAGAGAAAAATTCTTCGTAAATCAATCGACCATTCGTGTAATATCGTCGTCGTTCTTCGGTTGCATTCGAACGAAGGTGAATTTGAAACCTTTCTTATCGACCAGTAAAAATAATTAACGTGGAAGCTGTGTCGCATCAATGTTGACAAATGGGTACAAATAGGTTGAGCCAAATCGGGGAAGAGTTCTTTGTTTCAATACAAGGAACTAACTAAGAGAACTGATGAGTCCAGTGGCGTTGGACGAAACTAGTCTTCTCTGCCTTTTCCGAAATTAAATCAATGTTAACTGCATGCCACTTAAAAACTTGTTGTTTTTAAAAATTTAAAACAACAAAACTGAGATTAAGCTGAATTATTTTACAACTATAAAATAATACACATCTTACAAAACTGCCAAAGGGAAGCCAACAAGTTTTTTATGTTCTTTTCCGGTTTCTGGCTCATACTTACATTTCATGGAAAGAATCTAAGAATACTGGGCAACATGGTACTAGTGTAACATTTTTCGATATATAAAGTGCATCTACCTAAAACTTATGCTGACATTTTGAAGCATGAGTTTCGGCTTTTAAATATTTTTTAATAATCCGGACGCGCCACAGGATAATATTCAAAACTAATAATAGTACAGACCCAAACGACGAAAACCCCAGTTGGGTTTTGTTGTATCAGATCCAGATTGGATTTTATGACCCCATCCAAACATGGCTAAATATTGACTTCTGGGCTATATTTCTGAAACCTATGTGAATTTTCATCTGACATATGAAGCAAATTTGCTGATAAGGGCAACCTCTTTAGGCCAAGAGCTACACATTTGCTTTCACGAGTAAACCCAAATTCCTAGCAGTTTAGAAGATATGTGCCTGACAAAATAATCCCTTTTGACATCAAAACCTCAGGTCTTTGGGGGCCCAAACCGCGAAAGTTGAGGTGATAGGGAAAAACGCCGGGACACGTATCTTCTTATTTTTGGTCTGCTAATACGCTGTGGTGTCAAAATATGGTTAATTATTTCCGTGCCGCATAGTGTTATGTAAAATTTTCTATATTTGATCGATCTTGATGCCGTCGATGGAGTTGTTCTTAAGTGGTCTGCTCCAAAGATAATTTCTACTATTCTAGGGCTACAATATTGCCAAAGACATCAATGCCAAATTCCGAATCGTTTCTGGGATAAAGGCCCAATAAATGCAAAAAAACTGTAGTTTTAGCCCGGTTTAGATGAGGTCATAAAATCCGAACTGGATCTGACAGGATAAAAGCCGACTAGGGTTTTTGTAGTCTCAATATGTACTTTGAAAGAATGCATACTAGAAGTTGATTGCATTTTCAGTGTTGCATGTATATAATTAAGTGTAATAACTGTACTCTGATAAAATTTCATCACGAAATATGGTTCAAAATCACTAAAGCTTAATTGCTTGCTGTGATAATACTGAAAATGCAAACAACTTCTAGTGTTGTATGGGATCTTAGCGAAATAGTTGGAGAACTCGCAAATACTTTTTTCTAATTTTTCTAATCAAACCAAAAATATATTTGTAACAATGTAACAAAGTTTTTTCTCTTTCGATGCACTTTACAAACCCAATCTCTATAATTTTACTTTCATATTTTTTCATGCATTGTCTAAATTCTGTGATATTTTTAATTTGGATTTACTTCAAGATTTTATATTACTTGTTCATTTTTTTTGCGAAAATAAAAATAAATTTAATAAATATTTTAACACCTACGAATGTATATATGGAATGCTGTTAGCGTTTTATGCATAGATTTTCTGATAAAAACTGCCGTAATTTGGCGGAATTTTTTTTTGTTTTTTTACCATATGTGTATTTGATTATTACCAAATTCTGACAATTTGTATTTAAATTCTGCTAATATAAACATTCTTATATTTTTTATTTTTGCCTTCGAAATGTTGATTTTGACTTCGGATTATATCGCGAGTTTTGAATATTTTTTAAAACAAATTGTATATCCTTGTAATTTGGCATGTTCTTTTTTCTAAACAAATTAGAAAACTTGCGTTACTAAAAGTGCAAAAATCTACTTTTTGCTTAAACCATATCCATAACCTAATAACCTATACATGGTGCTCTTAAACAAACTTTAAATGGAGGGTGCATACACATGACAAGTTTTTGCGGATTCTGAAAATACAATGTTCATAGATGGAAAAATAAAAAAAAAATCACCGGAGCGCTTTTTAAATAAATCGCGGCGAAATTTCATATTTTTTTTGTTTTTTTTTTTTTTTTTTAAGTTTCACGATTTTGCTGGGAAATCACAAGCGCCATCAAAATGGAAGCTGTGAAAATTCTCTACAAGATTGTCCTCTATGGTATTTTCGTAGGTTTTATAGTTTTGGAGATATAGAAGTTTGGGTGAAGTATGGGTGACGTATGGGTAACGTAGGTGATGGAAGATACCAAAGAACGGTCCTGACCGGTTTTAACATGGCAAAGCCCAGGATTTATCTTGGTCCCTCTTTCATCTCAAGTGGACACTGACCTCCCCGTGGTGTCACCTGGGGAACTGCCTTTAACACCCGTTAAAGGTAGTGAGCTAACACGTGCCGCGCGTTCACCCATAAGAACGTTAAAAACTTGGGTTTGGGCGTCGGGTTAGTAACCCTCCCCTAGAAAAAACAGCCTACTATGAAAAAACGAAAGAAATGAAAAACAAACCCCTCTAAAGTTGACGAACCCCGCAAATGTTTTAAGGACCATGATCTGCGAATCTGCACCTGGAATGTTCGCACTCTTTATATAGAAGGTGCAGTCTTCGCATTGGCAGACGTACTTGAAAAGTACAAGGCCGATATTACTGCCATACAGGAAATACGATGGATTGGGAAAGGCGTCACAACAACACCTAAAGGTGGCGCACTGTATTATAGCTGCCATGACGTAAAGCATGAGTATGGTTAGTCGGAGACTAAAACATCTGGTATCCAGCTTCACCCCAGTGAATGAAAGACTTGCTGCAATTCGAATAAAAGCTAAATTCTTCAACATCAGCTTTATTTGCGCTCATGCTCCCACTGAAGACCAGGACGAACAGACCAAAGATATATTTTACGAGCGCTTAGAAGAAACATATGACCGTTGACCTGCCCATGACATTAAAATCATTCTAGGCGATTTTAATGCCAAAATTGGAAAGGAGAATATCTTTGGCCGAACAGTCGGGAAATTCAGTCTCCACAGTGAAACATCTGACAATGGTATGATGCTGATAGACTTTGCAGCTGAAAAAAACATGGTAGTTAGCAGTACCAGATTTAATCATCTCGATATTCATAAGGGCACCTGGCTGTCTCCAGATCAAAGAACAAGTAATCAAATTGATCATGTTGTGAGGCGCAAACATTGATTCGGACCACTACCTTGTTGCAGCAAAGATACGCAGCCGCTTAAACGTAGCAAACAAAGTACGAACAGACACAACACGAAAGTAAGACATTGGTAAGCTGCAATCACAATAGATAGACACAGCATATTCCACTCAACTAGCCCAATTGCTTAATCAAAGCACTCCTCATCCCAATAACATTTCAGCGCAATGGCAAAGCATTGCCCACTCCATGCAAACAGCCGCAAAATCCATACTTGGATACCAGAGACCTCCACCAAGGAATCCATGGTATGATCAGGAGTGTCGTGCTGCCACCGAAGAGAAAAATGCGGCATATAGGGCTACTTTACAATCCGTAGCAACGCGTAGCGCACGAGAGAGATACAGGGAGAAAAGGAGAGGAGAAACGTCTTTTCCGCAGGAAAAAGAGACAGATGGAAAAGCGGGAGTGTGAAAAAATCGAGATGTACAGGAGCCAGAATGAAGTCCGAAAATTCTACCAAAGAGTGAAACATCAAACAGATGGCTTTGGTACAGGCACATCCTCCTGTTGAGACCAGCAAGGTAATCTGGTAACAGATACAGATAGCGTGCTCAGGATATGGAAGGAACATTTCTCCAATCTGCTGGTATCCAATAGTAGCGAAGACGATGATACCACAGATCCAATCCCAGAAGATGGTATAGAATGTATACCACCCGGCCAAGATGAGGTAAAAACAGCAATCAACCGGCTGAAGAATAATAAAGCAGCAGGAGCCGATGGCTTACCAGCCGAGCTGTTTAAAACCGGAGGCGACGCGCTGATAAGGTGTATGCATCAGCTAGTTAGCACCATCTGGCAGGAAGAACGCGTACCCGACGATTGGAACCTGAGCATCCTATGTCCCGTCCACAAGAAAGGAGATACGACTGTATGCTCCAACTATAGGGGCAGAGAATTTTCACAGCTATTTCGATAGGACTAGCGGTTTCCAAGCAAAATCGTAAAAGTCTAAAAAACCCCTAAAAATGTGAACTTTGATCGCGATTTATTTAAAAAGCGCTCCGGCGATTTCTTTTTGTGATTTTTCTCATCTGTGAACATTCTAGTTTCAGAATCTTCCCAGGTGTAAGCTCCTTTCATTTAAAGTTGGTTCAAGAGCACCGTGAATAGTACAGTGGTATGTTATCCAAACCTCACACTGTAACAGAAATTAAGGTGCTCTTGTCAGGAAATCTAAGCCATTCCATCGATACTAAGTCAACTATCAATAACAAACTCCTTAAAGACAGGCGGTCTCCATAGACTTAAGTGGGTACAGATACAACAAATTTCTACATTAATATCCTTCAGCAATTTCGGATACTGGCCGGTTTATTATAAGGCCTTCCTACACTCAAAACCGTCCTTACCTAGAATCTATTCAAAACTCTGCGCACGCCCACCCGTCTGTGGTTTATTACACTTACAGCTGTGTAAATGAAGGGAATAAATTCCCGCAATTGCCAACATATATCCACATTAACATCATCAACACAACACAGTGTTCTTTTATTTCTTTACTTCAATTATTTTATTTAAAATTTCAGACAATATTCGACAATTCGAAATCTCAATAAAGAGTAAATACTTAAGTCCAATGCAATTTTAACCAGACGACACAAAAACGAATTAAGTTTTCTATTGCTATCAAATTTTAAACTATATTTATTTTTTAGAATAAAATTATTTGCTTTTTATTTAAAACAATAGACTGAACTAAAATATAAAGCGTCAGCTGTACAGTGGTTAAGAAATCGATTTTTCTGGCCAAAACCCCAATTTGTTGTCGTCACCGAACGTTAATTTCTATATGGGATTCGAAACATAAACATAAGAACCCAAAAATAAGGTAAAAATATTATAATGTGTGGGCGTGGCTTTCCATTTTTGAAAATACTAGCTATTTCTCGGAAACTATAATAGATATTGTGTTAATTTTTTTGTTAAGTAGTTAGGTAGGTTTTAATAAATTATCGAAGAGTTTACACAAAGTAAGCTATTTTTAATTTATTTTATTATTTTATTTACTGTTACTGTTTACTGTTTTCCCATATTAATTTTAGCATTTTTACGCAAAACGGTAAATTTTGATATAAAAGAGTTTTTAAAATTCTTAAAAAAAAATAATATCATATTTTGATGTCAAATATAAAAAAAACTCAACACTTTAAGTGTGACCTTGAATTCCATATCGGAAAGCTGATTGTGTTATCTGTCGAACAAAAACAAAATGTGAAAATATCTCTATTCGTTCAAAAGCTACAGAGTTATGACCACTTTTGAGCTGGTCTTACTATGTCGTATTTTTATTGCACAATGTTTGTGATAATTTTAATGATAATTAAAAATTCGTAAGAACTCAAATGCGAGTTATTGTGGTTCCACTGTATTTGTCTTTATCTGTTATATTAGCCTTATTTCTAAATATACAAAATGGGAAGAAAATTTCACAGAATTCCTATACGAATAAGAAAACAAAGTAAATTCCAAGAATCATGTTATTTTCGAAGCACTTTTCGTTTGAGAAATGTGAATCAAAACGATTTTATAATTACAAAGAAGCATTAAAAATTAAATAAAAATCCATTTTCAAAATGAGATTTCTTTTTAAATCATATAAACTGTTGTGTTCCCAGAAATTACAACACTTTTATATGTTTTGCAATTTCCTGTATAATGTTTTAACATGGTAACAATAAAGTAATAAAAGATACTATTGTTATATAAAGTAAAGTCCGAGTTTCTGAGAATATCCCGTATTTCAGAACGGTATTTTACTTAGGTGCATATTATGGGATTTATACACACAGAGATAATTTTAAAAAAATGCAAAGCTTTAAAATAAATTCCAAACACACGTGCATCAATTTACATTTCCACCTTTATGACCTGTTTCTGCACAACACGTTTCTACAATTAGTTAAAAAGGGAAAGTCCGCTTTTGTTGGTGGACTTATGTATATATGGTCGTAATTAGGACCACAAGTCCTTGAACAGCCCTCAAGTGTTCAGTTTCATGTTTTTCATACAATTGATAAACATCAAAATATTAATTTTTTGCAAAGAACTGCCATATGAAACACACATTACATACACTCCAGAAACTGGACGTAGAGATATCAGAAATCTACTCCTCTCAACTTAAGAATTACTGAAGAGAAGAACGCAGTATACAGGGAAATCCTGACCAAAACTGAGGCAGCAACTACTTTCATCATTAGAAGAACTCAACATCATTATTTAATAAGACTATGCAAGCTGGAAACATAACATAAACTATTTATTTTGCTGCAGTTTGATAAGAAATATTGTATTATTATTTTTTGAGTGTAAACTCATTGAGTATGTCATTAGCTATATTTATACCCTTCACCAAAATATGTAGAGTAGAATTAACTTTGTCATTCCTTTTTTAGCACATTTAAATATTTGTCGGGGACTCTATAAAGTCTATACATCAGCATAAAGTTCTAAGTCGATATAAAAACGTCCGTCCCTCCGTCTTTTGAAAACAATATACAGCCCGCAATATTTAATATAGAGCTTTAGAATTTGGTGCAGAAGTGTCTACTACGACTGGGATGTTTGGTATTGGAAATCGGCTATATCGTATCACGTCCAGGTCCATGTTCTTTTGTAGCCCCATAAAGCGGTACCTCGCTGAAATTCCTACATTTTTGAGAATTTTTGCTTTTCTAAATTTGTTATATTTAAAGTTCCTAAGTGGTCGAAAATTTTTTCGACCGAAATAGGTCTAATTTGCAATTTAAGGTTCCTAGTGTTTAAAAAACTTATCCACAAAAATTATAGACATGTCCACTTCTGCTATCAATGCGCCTTGAAGCGACGAAAGATTTTAGTGCTTTCCATATAAAATAAATTCCAAAACCAATCACTCGCAGGTAACTGTGGTGATGTTATCTTCAACTTAAAGAACTCGATTAGTTCTTAGTTGATACGTGTTGATATTGTTTGCAAATATTTTTGTGCTAATGTTTTTTGGGAAAGCCGAAAAGTGAGTGATTCTCATTTATTTATTTATTTGAGAATACTAGCTAGACACTTTAAAATTCGGCATTTCGCTAAAAAAGACGTCATTTGAAAAAGCAGAAAATCCAATTGATAATTCCCTTCGCCGGGATGAAATCATGATATTGTTAGCGATCAGTAAAATTTTGCAACGCTGTCAGTTCGTTTTGAAAAACATTACTCTCTGCAACAGAAAGTAATGATGAAGTTTAAGCCATTGGGGTAATATTCAGACTTAAAAACATGAAACAAAGACAAATTTACCAAACATCATCTTTTACCAAACATCATCATTATAGAAATTCAGTCACCAATTTTAAAATGAATACGTTTGAGTACGAACAATTCGTTTGAAAGGCACTTTTTTACAAAAAAGAGGCTGTAAAACTCAATAAATCTTTTGTAATACTCGTAGTGGTAGATTTTATTTAAATTCCCCAAACTAAAGCTGGCATATTCGACATTATAATTGAAATCCGAAAAAAGGGATCCATTGGCTATTGTTGATACAACTCACACATATGCCAACATCAATGTAAGGGTGAGATGTTCCACTTTTACGTCGTTTAATGTATATCCCATGTCATTATACCCTACACCACTATGTGGGGAGGGTATTATATGTTGGTTTTGGGCAAAAAGTTTTGTAACGTATCGAAATAATGGTCGTAGACCCATACTTATATATACCAAAATGAATGTCTCGACGAGCTGATTCGATCTGGCTATGTGTGTCCGTCCGTCCGTCCGTCCGTCCGTCTGTCCATCTGTCCATCTAAACCTTGTAGTCACGCTACAGGTCGCAATTTTGATCGGATCGTCACGAAATTTTGTAGAAATTCAGTCAGCATATGTATAAAAATCAAATTTAAAATGAGTACGAACGATTCGTTTGAAAAGCATTTTTTTACAAATAAATCTGTTGTAATACTCGTAGTGGTAGATTTTATTTAAATTCCCCGAACTAAAGCTGGCATATTCGACATTATAATTGAAATCCGAAAAAAGGGATGCATTGGCTATTGTTGCTACAGCTCACACATATGCCAACATCAATGTAAGGGTGAGATGTTCCACTTTTACGTCGTTTAATGTATATCCCACGTCATTATACCCTACACCACTATGTGGGGAGGGTATTATAAGTTGGTTTTGGACAAAAAGTTTGTAACGTATCGAAATAATGGTCGTAGACCTATACTTATATATACCTAAATGAATGTCTCGACGAGCTGATTCGATCTGGCTATATGTGTCCGTCCGTCCGTCTTTCCGTCTGTCCTTCTAAACCTTGTAATCACGCTACAGGTCGCAATTTTGATCGGAGCGTCACGAAATTTTGAATGTTGGTGGGGATCCCGGAGGGGAAGAAGCCTATTGATTTTGGTGATGGTCGGATAATATTTAGGGGTCGGAAAGGGCAAAAAACTTAGGTGCATAAAAAGACAACGTTTTTTCCAAAGCGAATATCTCAGCTTCTGTATGGGGTATACCAAAAGCAAAACCTGACAATGAAAGTAGAAAATATCACCTTTCTAATGATGTAAAGTAGGTGCTCGCAGGTGATCAAACAACGAAGGTATCACAATAGTAGCAAATAAACCCCCAATTTTCATTTTTGCGATTTTCATTATATTGACGTATATCACAGCTTTAGTTGAAAATTTTCCAAAAGCAAAGTCTGACTATGAAATTAGAAGATCCCATCTTTACAATGATGCAAACTAGGTCTGCGTAGGTAACCAAATAACGGAGAAATCGCGCTACAGATTGCAATTTTGATCGGACCGTCACGAAAATTTGAGGGTTAATGGGGGTCCCACAGATTAAGAAGCCTATTGATATTGGTGATGGTCGGATAATATTTAGGGGTCGGAATGGGCAAACACTTATTTGGAGAAAAGTCAACATATTATTTCAAAGCCAATATCTCTGTTTCTTTAAGAGGTATATCAAAAACAAAACCTGGCAAGGAAAGTAGGAAATATCACCTTTACAACGATGTAAAGTAGGTTATCGTAGCTGCTCAAACAACAGAGATATCGCAATAGTCGGTAATGCATCCCATTTTCCGAATTATTTGTAATCACGCTACAGGTCGCAATTTTGATCGGATCGTCACGAATTTTTTGGGAGTTGATGCGGGTCCCACCGAGGAAGAAGCCTATTTAGTTTGGTGATGGTCGGATAATATTCAGGAGTCGGAATAAGCGAAAAGCTTATGTGGAGAAAAGTCAACGTTTTTTCTTATGCGAATATCTACGCTTCTGGTTGGAGTATTCCAAAAGGAATACCCGTCAATGGAAGAAGAAAAGATCTCGTTTATATTGATGCAAAGTATGTTGGCGTAAGTTAGCAAACCGAGATATTGCAAAATTCAGTAATATACCCGTTTTTTCCATTTTTGTAATCACGCTACAAGTTTGAATTTTGACCTGATAGTGACGAAATTTTGGGGGTAGACGGGGGCCCCACAGAGGAAGAAGCCTATTGATTTTGGTGATAGTCGGATAATATTTAGGGGTCGGATTGGGGAAAAACTCATTTGGAGACAAATTCAAAGTTTTATTCTTTGTGAATATATCGGCTTCTAGTAGGGGTATTCCAACGGCAAAGCCTGTCAATGGAAGACGAAAATATTACCTTTACATTGGTGTGAAGCAGGTTGGCGAATGTGGTCAAACAAGAGAGATACCACAATAGTCGGTAATTCATCCAATTCGGTAATGCATCCAATTTTCGGTTGTAGTCGGATTATATTCCCTAAAAGAAATGTGTACCAGTGAAAAGCTTATGCACAGGGGTAGTGGTGTAGGGTATCACATGGTCGGCCCCGCCCCGACTATAGCCTTTGCTCACTTGTTTAATGTATGTCTCACGAGTGTTCTCCGTATAGCATTCTAGTAATTGGAGTCCAAAGTCCAACATTTTATGAGTAAATTTTCTTAAAAACCTATTTTTGCTTGTAAACCAAGTGTCATTCAATTTCCTTTAAACTCCGCGTTTTCTACGTGACGGATCTAATGAACCCTTCCGTGTTCCAATTCATCCACTGATATATAGGTACTTTGAAAATGGAAAAATCTGCAAACATACATTTTGACAAATCCGCGTACTAAACCCTGACTTTATCAAAAAATGTTTACATACATGGAATCCTTTATACTCAATTTGCGAGAAGGTGTATCTGACGAATCTATTTAAAATAGGTGTATATCGACGCATTTTTGATGTGTGCTACTGAAATTGGAGGCACATTGCGCGGCTTTTAATCCACTTTAAGGTTTTTTGCATTGTGCAATGCAACTGGACTGTTCGTTGTGGTCCCGTTTACAGCGACATGTTTCCTGGCATACTGATCAAAAATTATACTATGACCCACTAAAGTGACTTGTGGGCGCTATATCAATCGAAAAGATATGACCCCCAAAATAAGATCAACTTCCATAATGGACTATATCGGTCCATTCTACAACATTTTGAACTTTAATCCTAATTCACACTTTTGTCGGCAAGTTCAAATGTCCAAAAAGAGCCACAAAATTCTGTACCTAGATGAAAGTTTCGATTCATATAAGCTGAGGGTATATCTCTCTCGGCAAAGCCGACTGATGCTTTTTTACTTGTTATTGTATGGGATTTTAGAGAAATAGTTGGAGAAATACCAAATAATTTTTTCTATATATATATTTGGAACAATATTCCAACAGTAAGTGTTTCTCATTTATTGTTGCTATAATATGCAATCTCTATATATTTGCTTTCATATTATTCTATGCATTGTCTAGATTCTGTATATATTTTTAATTTACTTTTTAACCTATGTATGTGCTTTGGGGCGGGATAATTTGGATTTACTTCAAGATTTTTTTATAATTTGCTAATTTTCTGTGGAAAAAAAATAATTTTTGTAAATCAACAAATATCTACGAATAGATATGGAATGCTGTTGTTGCGTAATTTTTTTTTTCATAAAAACAAATTAGGAATTTTTAAATATTTTTTCTTTATATGAGAATAAAAACAGCTATAACTTTTGCGCGCATCGGCCAATTTTATAAACCCGAACGGATTTAAAACCAATTTTTTTCTTAACCTCTATACCAAAAATCGTAGATGCGCAAAAAATATTTTTATTTTATTTTTTTTTAAATGGAAGTGCAAAAAATTTTGATTTTTAAAATATGTGTTTCGTTTGTCAAAACACGAACGAATCGGACTTTTTTCCTTACAAAAACAGACTGTTAAACTCATATCCATTGTGTTACGAAAGATATCAAAAAAAAAAAAAAAATAAATAAATAAATAGGATCAGCTATCCCAATTTGAAATTTGTTGAATTTTGTTTCCATGACGGATATCTTTGCTTCTGTTGGACATTTTCCTTTCGGCGAAGGTAGGCCCTCCGACCACCAAACGTCTTGGTGTCGATGTTCAATTATCAGAGTTACTTCCCGAAATAGCAAATTACAGTAATTGCTGTCCGATAACACTGTTAATAAATTGAGTCATGGAAATAAACCATAATCTAACTCCGCAGCGTGATAGAAGACCAAAATCGAAGACACTTGTTCCGGCGTATTTTCCCATCACATACCGTTTCGCGGTTATTGGCCACAGAAGACTTGAGGCCTTGATGTCAAAAGGGATTGTTTTGTCCAAATCTTAAGAATTTTGATTTAGTCTTGGCTTTAGCTCTACATCTTTAAGGTCAAAACCACCGAGTTCAAATTCCATTTACAATTTTTCTGGGGTTTTGGTCTGTAGATACTAAACCGTTCAAAATTCAAGAAAACAACTACAAAAATGTTCCTAAGGTTTTAGGAAATAACTGTCTAAAATATCTGAACTTTGTAGGAACGGTTCTTAAAGATCAAAATAGTAAAACAACTTTAAACATGTAAGAAAGTATCATTCAGCCCTACCGCCAGAGATATACCCTCAGCCTCGGACTTACAGAAACGAAGCAAACACAATATTTCTGACGTCTATAAGTTTTTTTTTTGGTTTTTGGGCCAATTTCTCAGGGTTATGTGAAGTGCGATGTAGATTAGTTGGTGCCGCAGTCTTTTTTGGAGAGCTTGAGCCAATCCCTCAGGAGGTATGGAATCCTGCGCCTCCGTAACGGGGCTAGCAAGAACAACTTTTTGGAAAAATTTTCAAACCGATTCGAGACGAGTCGTTAAACTGCACATTTCCCAAATTTTGTGTGGAAGGTACGCGAAGGACGGGACCGATATAGTCCAAATTCGAACCTGATACATGACTGGATGAAATAATACAATGTGTAAAATTTGGAAGAAACAGAAACTCCCTGTTATCGTGCGCACTATTTTAGACGAAAATGTTGAAAATGTTGGGGAAGGAAGGTTGTTTTGGTACCGGAGTGGTACATCTTCGAACTTAAACTAAGTTTGTATAAAATACTACGAACGCCAAATTTTGGACCGATCTGTACTTCTAGTGTTATCGTGCGCACCAGCCAGCCAGACAGACAGACGGATTGACATTGCCCAATGGACTCCAAATTATCTGAAAAAGATATCGTCCAAACATACTTGGGGTCTAAGCCCATTCTTTCGAAGACCAGCATTTCCTCAAAGCCTACTAATAGGATGTCTTTTAATTTTCTTTATATTATTTTTCATTTGACATTTTTCCTTTATTAAAGTTTTCATTTCATATTTTTGTAGAAACAGAATTGAGCCCCAGGAGGTCATTTCACATAAGACATTAATGACTTCTAATAGAAAACAAGATGACAAGACTAGTGCTCACTGTGAAATGACAAGTAAATCTTCGAGAAGATCTTCCCCAAGAATATGTGGGATATGAAACCACTATTACAATGTGTATTACAAACAATCAATGGACCCAAATATGTTTCCGATATGCATTTTTTAATCAACATAGAGATTAAAAGGGTTGTATTTAAATTATGGTCCTTTATGTGATTTAAGCATTTTTGATTTAACATATTTTTTGTAAATGTATAACAAATTGTTGCCCGGCTCCGACTCCAACTCCAGCAAAATTTGCTAGATCTCGACTCCAGACTCCGACTCCGAAAACCTGGTTGTAAGATAGGCCCTTCGAACTCGGCTATAAAATAAAGGTGCCATATTATTGAACTACATAAATTGAGTGAACTCGCTGATATGATAGAAATGTTCCTTGTCCCTTCTGGGATGTTTGCGGAACAATTATATTTTATATTACTTGATAGTTTAGAACAGAAGTCTCTAGTACTCCCCAGAAGTCTCTAGTACTCTCCACTTTTATATATAACGGTGCCGCCCGATTTTTTGTGTGTTTCAAGTTATTAGCCGCATTACCCTACCGAAATGGCTAAAATTTGGTACATAGTCTTCATTGAATGGGTGTACATTTATGAAAATACTTTGATTTTGATAGGGTGACTGTAATTATTTTGTTCAGTTGGCCTTAAGTCATCTGTTATAAGAGAAAGGGTGGCGAATAGCTTTAGTATCTCCATAAAAGAAATGTTGATATGTAAAAAGCTTATGCACAGGGGTAATAATTTCAGATGTCACATAGTCTGCCCAGTCCCGACTATAGTCGTTGTTTATATTTAATAACAATAGTACTGCTACATCCTTGCATTTTAATTTCTCCTTAATACAAATTAATCCAAGTTGTTCGCAGTACGAAATTCCACTGCTATATATCCAAAAACACACACAATTTACTTAATTATATTTTAAATATTTCCATTTTATTCACAATATTGCAATTCCACTCTTTAATTCATTTTCAATTCATTCATAATGTATTAAGTATTTTTTGTTAACACCTACGAAAATTTTTCAATTTTGTAGTTAATAGCTGCATTTTTTGTAACACTCATGAAAACAAAAATAATATTTTGACACACTGAACTAATATTTTAATAATTTTTTTTTAAATTCATATTTAGCATTATTTAAAATATTTTACTTTTTAATTAAATTTTTACTCTACTCAAGTAATGGAAATTTTTCCAAGCAATCTTCTTAAACCATTAAATTACAGACGGACACTATTACAATTAACTTTTGACATTTCAAATGTTGTTCTGAGACAACTGAGACAAGTATTAATATTTTTATTCACAACATTTCGAATCTGTTACAGGAGATAAGAATTCACATGAAGCACATCCATCCTACCATCCATCAGTTACAGCACATGGAGATATTTTGATGTAAAATTTCGTTCCCACATCTTTCTGTTTTGTATCTGATTTTTTTTTTTTTTAAATGGAATTTTGGAAATGTAATGAAGAGATATGCAGCTGCAATGATTTTTAGTTTTCGTATAACAGAGCTCGACACTTGAATCAACATGTGGTCGTTGGTTTTTGATTTATCACTTTTTTATTTTATTAGCAAAACTAAATTATTTCAAGTAAAAAATTAACATCTGATTTTAATTTTCTAATTTTTTTTTTTTTAAATTTTTTATGTTGCCCACCTTTATTTATTTTAAAAATCACATAATAAATATGTTGATGAGATTTTTGTAATTCCTTGTTATTAGTTTCACAGTATAATTTTTATTAAAAGCATACGTTACATTACTTTTCATTTAATAAAATAACAATAATGCCAACTTAACACTTTATTTGCCGCTAAATTTTTTATATATTCACGCACATACAATTACACAAATTCCATTACACATATCCATATCCTCTTTGTTTTGTTACATTCCACCATAGAAGCATTTTCAATAACCGAACATTTATTCAACAAACCGATTGTTTACGACGTTATGGCCCGTATTTAAGTTTTCGTTATATGTTCGGTGGTTGTAAATAGACAATAACTGCACAAGACGAAATGTGTTACACGCGCGACGAAAAACCAAAATCATACTCGTACGGTTAGTCACTTTTAATTAAACTCCTCGTAACGCACAACTTTTGCTTTTGTCTGGGATAAACGATGCCAGTCTGTCAGTCAGCTCTAAAACGCTGCCATTGTTTGCATCTTCCACAGCAAAACAAATAAAAAACAACAAAAAATTATAAAACTGCTATTAAAAATACAACATAACGAACGCTTCTATTTAACGGGAAGAGTGTGGTGTTCACACTATACGACCGAATGTATGACTGACTCAATCTATGAATGGATGTCAGTGTGTTACTGGTGGAGTTTGCTAGCTGGATGACTGTTCGACAGATGAATCGGGGGATACCACATAAAATTAAAGGAATTGTTATACTCTCCGAGAGCCAAAAAGAAGTTTGTCTGAGAGGCTAAAACAAAAGAGAACAAGTGGGTAAACACATACACACACAGATACGCACGCATACACACAAGCACAGAGAAAGAGATGTACAGCTTTCCATCTGGGGGAGACCAGGATAATGCGTTAACAAACAAAACAGCATCAATACACAAGCATCATCAGTTGCTGTTAATCAGGGATGGAAATCCAAATGAAATGAGTATTGTGAAAGGTAGTGTGATACACATCGAAGCTTTTATGCCATCCACAACAAGTTGGAAAATACCAGTCGATTTGGGCATCAGAAATATAGCCTCAGTCAATGACATTTAATTAAGTAAGAAGGTATCGGTCAGCTGTGCCAACAGAGATATGCCCTCAGCCTCGGACATAATAAAGATAAGTCTCTAGGGGTCAGCTGTGCAGACAGAGATACGCCCTAAAATAATTGCACCATCGCAGACCAATATGTTTCAATACGATTCGATAAGAGCTGTTAAACTATACTTTTCCCAAATTTTGTGTGGGAGGTACCCGAAGGAATGGGCCGATTTAGTCCATATTCAAAACTGATCTATGCATGGAAGTAATATTCTACATCCTTAGTTTGGAACAATTCGGTTACTTCCTTCCGGAGTTATCGGGCCTATCATCATAGCGATAAAATTTGACCTCTTGTGGGGAAAAGAGTGGATCGATATGGTCCATCTTCGAACCTAAACTAAGTTTGGTCAAACGTTTAGGAGACCCAAAATTTAAACCAAAAATAGGCCCATAAAATTACATAAAAATTTATTGTGCATCAAAACTTCACGGCGAATCAAACAGATTGGTATTATAGTTTCGATGTTACAGCCAAAATAAGCACATATGTTGGCCAAAAAAATAATTTTTTGTTTGAAAAAATATCTAAAGGGATAATTTCTTCATATTGCTTAAATATCCCAACAAAATATACGGATTTTGCTTTATAGACATTCATATCAAAGCTTTCCCATTGGGAAAGATAATTGGGTTGCTGAGGATATATCTCAAAACTTCTGAAATGGAAATAGAGGTTAAATAACCCATTTTAATTTATATGCATTTTAAAATACGTGTACAGCAAGACCATATCTTTTAAGTTGTATATGGGGATTTCTGAGTGAAATCGGACACTTTTTCAAGATGAGGTTTTTGATTTCCTTTTATTTTTGCTGTGGTGATGATGCTGATTAACAAAACATTTTAGTATATTTTCAGATTTTTTTTGACTAACGGTTCCAGAGATATCGCGCCTTGAAAAAGTCAAATTCTGTAAAAACTACATGCAAAGAAATACTCATAACATCTTTAATATTGGTCCAAATTGAAAAAATCTTTTTTTGTATGTTTTGTTGTTTTATCAGCCATTAAATAAGAAATAGCAAAAAAATTGCACAGTGGGCTTGGATGCTATTTTCGCGATTTAATATTTAAAATAAATTTTTAAACCTGATTGCACCCTTCGATTTTTTCAAAAAAATTTTATGTTAAACTACGTTAAATTACAAAAATTTTAAGCCCTATATCGTAATGGGATTCGAATAAATACTATTTTTTCGATTTTTTTAAAATTTTTGTTGTACAATATTTGTTATTTTACTACATTTTTCACAAAAAATTGTATTTGTTTCGGATCAAAGTGTTCATATTTATAATTTCTTTGTTGATAATTCAGTTCTAAGTTCTATCTGACGTATTGTTTACTAATTTGGAATAGTTGTCAATTCTATTTGCTTTTAAAAAGTGAAATAAATCATCAAAATCTGTTGTGATAATTAAATTTACGATATGGAATGGCTAAATCTATCTCAGGCACACAAAAACTCTATGCTGTAATACCCACCAATGCTGGTACAATAATTGGTAAACAATTTTCAAGATCAACTACTGAAAAAGTTTTTAAAATGTTTAAAACAAATTCGTAAATAAAAACCAAAACAAAAATTTAATAAATGTACCTTTTACTTTTTGGGTAAACTAACAAATATTGTAAAACAAAAATTTTAAAAAATTCGAAAAAAATAGTATTTATTCGAATCCCATTACGATATAGAGCTTAAAATTTTTGTAATTTAACGTAGTTTAACATAACATTTTTTTGAAAAAATCGAAGGGTGCAATCAGGTTTAAAAATTTATTTTAAATATTAAATCGCGAAAATAGCATCCAAGCCCACTGTGCATTTTTCTTTTAAATATTTCTTTCGATAGCTGATAAAAAAAAATAAACAAATCAAAAAAAGATGGTCCCATTTGGACCAATATTGAAGAAGTTATGAGTATTTATTTGAACATAGTTCTTTTAAAATGCGATAATTTCAATAGGCGATATCTCTGTACCGTTGGTCAAAAAATAATTTTAAAATATGCTAAAATGTTCTGTTGGCTAGGAGCATAAATTGAACCAAAAACAGTTGAAATCAAAAATTACTTTTCTCCGAACTGTCCGATTTCACTTGGAATTCCCCATATATTTTTGGTAATTTAATTTGAAGGCTAAGATGTAGCATCGGCTGTATCTTAGTGTTCAAAAAGCTATAAAACATCGCAAGTTTGAGCAGGGTGCATATAATTTTAGTCCGCATCCGATTTTAGTGTTCACCATGAAAATCTATATCGATATATATGTATATTTCAAGGCGATCAATCAAGAACCTTGGATGTAGCATCACACACTATTTTTGGTATAAAAGAAATGTTGCTCCCTTATCAGTGAAGTTGTTAAATCTCTGTTTCCGCAAAAACAAAGATTCTGCACTAATTTTTTTCATAGCAGTGGAAACCACCAGCAGAAAACGCGATAAAATACGCGATATATTCAAAAACAATTTTAGGTGATCTTCCTACTTTGGAATTACTTGTAATTCACGTTTTAGTAACTGGATTTTCACGGGGAATGAATTATTATATCCGGAACGTAAAAAACTAAAATGTGCAATGGAGTAGGAGGTTATCGAATGATAATTGCAAATATTAGACCCAAAAAATATGATTTTTAGAAAAATGTTCGCACAAATTTTCCGCATTTGGATGCAGATATCTATGAAGATGTGCAGACTACATTTACGATTTACATATCAAATAATACAGAATCGCAAGTACTACAATCCTATAAATGAATATTTGAAAGGCCTAGCTGAACTTGATCTAAGTTCAGACCAAAATTTCAGCCCTCTTTCTGAACTCATTGGTATGAAGGGACACAGCTAAATCAATTTAGAATTTTACGCTGATCAAGAATATATATACCATATAGGGTAGCAAATGGTTATTTCAATGCGTTACAAAATTAGACACTCAAACTTAAAACAATGCAACATCGAAAATCAAACGACGCATTGTGAAAATTGGTATTAACTAAGCAGCGACGCAACTTCGAAAACAACGCAAAGTGGAACAACGCAAAACGAGGTCTTGGTGTACCACAAAATCTTTCATACAAGTCCAATAGGTACTTTTAAAGAAAATAAGAACGCCTTCTTATAGAAGACACAATGTAAAAACCAATGGACCAACTTTTAGATGGACGGTATGTCTTCTACCAGATCTTTGCGAAGTATATGTGGAATCACAACTTTGGCTTCGACTCCAGCCAAATTTGCTGGACTGAAACTCCACAACTTTGTGTTCTTTCTGTACCTAGAAACACAAGTATAAAAAACATAGCAGATGAGTTAGCACGGGTTGGCTTTTAGTAATTCCAGATATTAAGGTCTACCTCACGAATGTGGGTGACAGATGGCAATTATAGTCTGGGAACACTGTATACAGGGCAATATGTCCCGCTCCCAAATTTTCCTGTATAGATACACCACAAAAAATGTACTTCCACAATCAGGGCAAGCGCCTCTGCGCTGCATCATTTTGAAAGAAGAATTACACATGTTGTTGTGAAATCCGAATGCGATTTGTAAAGGTTTTTAGATAATTTTTTTTATAAAAATTATAATTTTAATCTTTTGAAAAACATATGAATACATTGTGTTATTCAAGATAAAACAAACGCTTTATAATCGCGATTTAGCGAAATTTATGTTTTTTTTTTTTTTTTAATTTTGGATTTGTTCAACCTTTTTATTTGTGTTTTGCTGGTAGAATTAATTAATGACGTCGAGCTTAATTAATTCTACCAACGGAATTTATGTATTAGACTTATTATATTAGACTTATTGAAAATTATATTCAATTACAATAAAAAATAGCTTAAAAATAGGAAAAGCCGAAAAGTGAGTGTGATTCTCATTCATATGAGAATACTAGACACTTAAATAGTTCGGTTTTTCGATCAGTAAAATTTTGCAACACTGTCAGTTCGTTTTGAAAAACATTACTCTCTGTAATAGAGAGTAATGATTAAGTTTAAGCCATTGGGGGTAACACTCCAGACTTAAAAACAATCAAATGAGATTGAAACTTCAACCAAAAACAAACAAAAAACAACGAATGGCACGCGTCGGGGAGATTTGTTTAAAAATAAAAACAAAATTCCAACAACAACCTCACAGGCAACTGTGTTGGTGTTCTTTTCAACTCACAGAATTCGAAGAATTCTTAGTTGATACGTGCTGACATGTTGCAAAATATTTTGATTTTGGTGTTTCTTTGGAAAAGCCGAAAAGTGAGTGTGATTCTCATTCATATGAGAATACTAGACACTTAAAGAGTTCGGTTTTTTCGCTAAAAAGGCATCATTTCAAAAACTGAGAAGCCAATTGATAATTCCCTTCGCCGGGATGAAATCATGATATTGGTAGCGATCAGTAAAATTTTGCAACACTGTCAGTTCGTTTTGAAAAACATTACTCTCTGTAATAGAGAGTAATGATGAAGTTTAAGCCATTGGGGGTAACACTCCAGGCTTAAAAACAATCAAAAAATAGCTTATTTAAAAGCGATTTTCTGTAGTACCTTTTTAGATACCTCATCCGCAATCTGTCAGTCAATCAATCAATCGATCAATCAATCAATATTTTATATAATTTAATACCGTGTAGTCTTTGTGGTCATCACCATAAACTTTTATTTTATTTATTTTTTTGCTAGAAGAAGCCAATACTTCTCGGAAAGCTAGCCCCAATATGTCCCAATATTTAGGGCCACTTTTTCGTACACCTCTCGCACTAAAGTTTTAGTAGTCTTTGTGTTTGTCCCGAATGTTCCAGAAACCGAGCCCTATTCTGAAATCCCTCAACATATAAGTTTTGGGGAAAAGGATTTCTTTTGTTTAGACGGTATTCGATATTACTCTTATCAGAATTTCCCAAATACTTCTCGTGGCTTGGCAAACCTCACTCCTTACATTTCAGTATTCTTTACTACGTTATAAATATGGATAAATTCTTTCTTCTCCATATTTAAATTTACAACTTATCAAAAGGAATCAGAAATTTCTCATAATATTTTTCCGCAACTGATTGCAGAGTTAGTTGAAGCTGTCGCATAATTTCCCTACCAAAGTAAAATGTACACTTTCAATTAAATTTCCATCCCTGTTAGGAACAACGACGACATGAACATCAGGGATATTTGGTGCTACTTTAGCAGCACCAAGGAAAGGAACAAGGCCAAAGTTTTTCTACAACATTATTGTATGCCCCAAAGGTTCTTTTTATTCCGTCTCTTAATGTGTTTGCTACTTTGTGTGCGTGCCTGAGTGCGTATGAATGAATGATTGTGCGTCTGTGAGTATGTATTTGTGTTTGCCTCTCTCTGTGTGTTCTATTATAATATATCTTTGTTTTGTGTGAATGTGTATGTGTGTGTGCGTGTGTGGGAGCTAAAATGCGTGCTGCCTGAGTACTTTGTACTGGGCATCATCCTTCAATGAGAATTTACACAAGATTTTGTTTGGTCTGAACAAACCTTTTTTGTGTGAAATGAATGGTATAAACGGCTGAATGGTTCTTTATTTGTGGTTGTTGCTGCAGCTGTAGCTGCTGCTGCCGCTTTTTCTACTCTTGTTGCTTTTGTTCGGCTCATTGAGCTTTTTTCTTCTTCTTCTGTTTTTATTGGCACACTGTGTGCGTATGGCCACCACAAACCTACACACATTCGTCTTCAAAGTTAGATTTCATTAAAGCAATCAGGTTAAAATATTTAGGGTCAACTATGGAAGTTTGTTCGATGTATTTCAGAC
>NW_027411755.1:125541643-125598454 GCF_047663935.1 Musca autumnalis | reverse complement strand
GATATTACCCCCATACAGGAAATAGGATGGTGACGTATTGTATTATAGCTTCCATGACACAAAGCATGAATTTGTTTGCGGATTTAGTTAGTTTAGTTAGTTAAGGTTCTTCTTTATTTACCAATTAATATTAACACAGTATAAGATGCTTATGTTGTAAAAAATACTTTGTAAAAATTAAGAAAATATATGTTAATAGACAATGGTTTTCTTAAAACCGTCTGTCTTTGCTATATGTAAATTATCATTTCATGTTCAATTAAATTCATTTATAAGAAATTCTCTATATTTTAATGACATTTTTAAATAAGATATGAGTTGGCGCCAATAATTTTTATCACGGCCGTCCAGAATGTTGACTACATCTTCCTCAGAGAGAAGTGCCGATTGAAAACAACGCATTCTAAATTCTCCTAACACTGGACATTCTCCCAGGAAATGGAACATTGTTTCATCTTGATTCCGGTTGCACAGCGTACACTTTCTTTCCGATCCCTCAGCGTAGAATCTGGTTGCATTTAGGTTGATTAAACCACACCTTGCTTTAAATATCCATATAATTTGTTCAGTAGTAAAAGAATGTGTTAAATAAGTTTCTCCCCGTGAATAATCTAAAAATTTGTATATTCTTGTTTGGCTTTGGGTTTTTGACTGCAAGTTTTCATGCAATATATGGCGAAAAACAAAATTTTTTTACAATCGATGAATCCGAGTTTCAACCTTTCAGAATTCGCGAACTGTTATCATATTTTATATAGTATGATATACATTCTTTAAACTGAAGTGTTTTAGGAGGAATCCCATAAGGTCGACCATTAAAATTAATTTACGTGGAAGCTGTGTTGGCATCAATGTAGAAAAATAGGTAAAAATGGGTTGAAGCCAACAAGTTTTTTTATGCTCCCTTCCGATTTTAGGCTTAACCTTACATTTTATAGACATATGCCCAAAGAAAGACTCAAAGAATACTTCATGGGCAATATGATACTAGTGTATCATTTTTCGATATATCCACTGCATCCACCTAAAATTGATGCTGACATTTTGAAGCCGGAATTTCGGGGTTTTTTGAATTGTTTAATTCGGACGCGCAACAAGATAATATTCAAAACTCACATTAGGATTATAAAACTCGTGATTCTACGTCGTTTAATCGTTTTAAAAAACCTATTTTTTGCGTTTAAAATTTACAAGTGCCATTCAATTTCCTTTGTACCCCGCGTGAATTTAGTTTTTTTACGCGACGGATTTAATGAAACCTTCCGCGATCGAATCCATCCACTAAACCCGCGGATATAGATACCCTGAAAATAGGAAAAGCAGCAAAAAATTATTTCGACAAATCCGCGTACTAACCCGCGATTTTCTTGAAATTTTTTTACGTAAATGGAATCCTTTATACGCGATTATAATATTTGCGAAAACGCGTGTCATAAATTGCAGAGATTCGCGTGTAATATGGGTTTTTCACCAAAAATAGAATGTGGAGGCACATCCGCGGTTCTTGAAAAATCTAATTAAAATTGGTATATTTTGACGTATTTTTGATAGGCGCTGACGAAACCGGATGCGCATCAAAATCGTATGCACATTGCGCGACTTTTACCAACTTTAGGGTTTTTTGCAGTGTATGATGCAACTGGTGGCACACAATGGCCCCTGAGTGAAACATCGAAATATGCATAAATTTTGACAGAGATTGATTCGCTGTATCCAAAAACGGATGCGCATCAACCGACTTTAACTAATTCGCGAATAACAGGCTTTTTAATTATAATATTAATTGAACGATTGTAATTTCAATATTACTCTTAATTTCCTACCCTTATAAGTTATCACAGTAATCAGTTAAACTCTCGCGATGGTAAACCATATGTTTTGATGAAGTTTTAACTGTATACATTCATTATTCTATGGGATTTTAGCAAAATAGTTGGAGAACTCCCAAATATTTTTTTCTAATTTTTAGAATCAAACCAAAAAAATATTTGTAACAATATTTTCCAACAATAAGTTTTTCTCTTTTGTTGTTGCTATAATATGCAATTTACGTACCCAATCTCTATAAATTTGGTATCATATTTTTCTACGCATTGTCTAGATTCCGCATATATTCTTTAATTTATTTTTTGAGGGTTTGTACGGATTCTGGGACAGGATAATTTGGATTTACTTCAAAATTTTTTTATTATTTGTTGACTTTCCGCGAAAATAATAATAAATTTAATAACTATTTAAACATCTACGAATAGATATGGACTGCTGTTAACGATTTATGCATACATTTTCTCATAACAACAAAAAAGATATTTTTAAATATTTTTTCTTTATATGAGAATAAAAACCGCTATAACTTTTGCGCGCAATGGCCAATTTCGTGAACGCGAGCAGATTTGAAACCGGATTTTTTTCCTTTACCTCTGTAAAAAAAATTGCTCGTAAAAAAAATTTTTAATTTTTTTCAAATGGAATTGTAAAGGTATTTTGTTATTCGCCATATACATTTTTTCTTGGTTGATACAGTTTGATGTAATAGTTTCCATTCAAATTCATTAGTGGTATCTGGCCATTGAACATTCAGACGTTGTGCTATGTTTCTCAAGCCTGCCACCCAGAAACTATTACTCTGTAATAGTAAATTTGTAAGCTTTTTTGGTAAGCGATTATCATGGTACTTGTATATTACATGATTTAGGTATTGTATGTGCAAATTCATTGTGTATAAATGACTGCTTTCGACCGCTGTCTCTAGCATGAGAGCATAATTTGGAGTAAAACTCGGGATTTTTAGAATTTTCTTTAACCTTTAACTGTGGAGGTGGGGGTAAATTTTACCCCTTCGATCATATTTTGTTAATTACTTTCAAATGATTTGAGCGATTGGTCTAATTTTCTCTGTATCTTCATATTTCCTTAACGTAAGTAGGCAGTAATGTTTTGGTTGTCATATGACTAGCAAGTGAGGAGATATGCTTACGATGGTGTAAAAATTACCCCACGTCCAAGTTCTTGTCACTGTGGCATAGAAAATATTTTACCACCACCTCCAAACTAACGTAAGTATCCTATGTAAAAAAATGACCCCACGTCCAATACGACGTATGAATTTCATGGAAAAGTTTTGACCACACGTCAAACTCGGCATATGAATTATATATTTCAATTTTCAATTAATCCATTTTCACAGCAAATCAGTGTTCCTATAATAAGGCAATTGCTAGAAGAGGACGATAAGTTCAGCAACGTTGACAATGATGGTCGATCCCGAATTCAACATAACCAAAGGCTACTTACGTTAAATTATTACTAGGATCTTGGACAAGGAGTCAATAGCCCCATCCAAAATATATCCCAGAGACTCGAAAATATGTTATATATGCTTAATAAGCATAACAAAAAAACTACACATACCTGTTTCCAATCCAATAAAAGAATATAAATGGGTTGCAGAATACCCATATGTATGTGTACAGTGTACGATCACTATGAACGATAAATCAACTATTTGGTACCCTGCAGATTTTAAACAAACGTGTGTTTTTGAATGATCTCTGTATTTTTATTAAATATGTAGGCAAGACTGTCAAAAAATGTAATTTCACGTTTTTAAGTATTGTTATATTTTTTATTTCTTCTAAAAATAAAATATGTCTTTTATGTTGGATTAAAAAAAGGTCTTTGAAATGTAGAGCCTAATTTTCTATATAAACAAAGAGTGTGGTTTGATTTGATATTATTTTATTATTTGCTGACACAATATCATGCAAAAAATGCAAAATATTATAAAAAATAGAAAATATATAAAGAAATGTTTAAGAATATGTATAGGGGTAAAATTTACCACCACGTCAAAATGTACGTCCTACATTTTCACCTCCAAAGTTAAAGGTTAAGAAATAACGTTGAAGTTTATCCACCTCATCAAAATAAGAAAAGCCCCACACTTGGGCTCCATACGCTTGAATTGCTCTGCACACCGCTTGATAGACATTCCACTTCATTGGAATACTGACCTCTTTTCTTCCCAGAAAACTTGCCATGTAGAGTTTATGGCCATCTTTGCCGGATTTGTTCTATTTTCCAAATGTTTGGAGAATGATAGTTTTGGGGTGAAAGTAACACCTAGATATTTATATTCATTTACAATTTTTATTTCATTTCCGTTATACGTCCACTTCTCACATGTGCTAAGTCGGCCTCCTTTTCGGAATACAAGAATTTCCGATTTAGACGTGTTCACTGTTAGATTCCACGTCCTGCAGTAATGTTCTAAGTTCGTGATCATAGACTGTAAGGTTTGTACGTTATCTGCCAGTATGACTATGTCGTCTGCATATAACAATAGCCTTATGTTGATATTTTGAATAAATATTCCTCCTTGCAGATGTTCATGTAGGTCGTTAACGTAAAGGGAGAATAAAATAGGCGATAATAAACAGCCCTGTTTTACTCCTGTATTAGTTTCGAAATATCCAGACAATTCTTCTCCAGTCCAAACTGCGTATTGATTGTTATTGTATATATTTTCAATGAGTTTAAGGTATTTGTACGAAACGCCAAGTTGTGATAATTTGTATATCAGTGATTTGCGGAAAACATGATCAAATGCGGCTTTGAAGTCCACAAAAAACGCGTATACTTTCTTGCCTTCTTTGAACTTGAGACTTACTATAGATGCCAAATTGTAAATATTATCTGCTGTCGAATAATTTTTCCTAAAACCAGCCTGGTGTTCGGTTAATACTCGGTGTTGTTCGGTCCAGTTACACAGCCTTTCATTTAAGATGCCCATCAGTAGTTTAGCCATGCAGTTCATGTTTGCGGATTTGTAGATAGTCGAAAGATTTGGTGATATTCGGACAATAGCTAAATGTTTCATGCTCAATGAGCAGCCCGAAGATATATTTTACGAGGACCTAGAAGAAATATATGACCGTTGTCTTGCACATGATATTAAAATTATTCTGGGCAATTTTAATGCCAAAAGAAGTAAGAACGGCCAGCCCGAACGTATTATACCCTATGGAACAATTAAGAAGACTAAATACCAAATTTCAGCAAATTCGGTAAAACAATGTGGCTAACCTTCAAAATACCGAAATTCGGGATGTACCGTTCCATGGGGGCTATATCAAAGCGTCGATCTCAAAACGTCGGAAAGAAGGCTAAATACCAAATTTGCGATATTTCTGTAAAACCTTCAAAATACCGAAAATCAAGAGGCACGCTTCTATGGGGGATATTGGAACCAGCGGACCTATACTGATAATTCCCTTCTGGAATATTTTATAACCCCATGGAAGACTAAATAACAAATTTCAGTTTTTCGGTGGGATATTGACGTCATAACCTTCAGAATTACCAAAATCGGGAGGCACTGTTCTTTGGGGGCCATATCGAAACGTGGACCTATACTGACGTATTTCAGTCGGAAAGGCTTTTACCTCCAACAAAGACTAAATACAAAATTTCAGCCATTTCGGTGGGTTGCTGTGGGGGCTATATGAGTGTGGACCTATACAGACAAATTTCTGGTAGAAAGTTTTACACCCTAGATCCAAGACTAAGTACAGAATTCCATACCTTTCGGTGTGATAATGAGTCTAAAACCTTAAAAATACCAAAAATCGAGTGGTAACGTTTTATGGGCGCTATATGAAAACGTGGAGCTATACAGAAAATTTTCATATGGAACGTTTAATACCTCAAATAAAGAGCGCATAGCAAATTTCAGCAATTTCGGTGGAATATTGAGGCCACAACCTTTAAAATACCGAAAATCTGGAGGTACCGTTCTATGGGGGCTATATGAATGCGTGGACCTATACCGACCAATTTCTAGGGGAAAGTTTTATACCCCCAACTAAGAGTAAGTACCAAATTTAAGCCATTCCTGTGTAATAATGAGGCTAAAGCCTTCAAGATACCGAAAATCTGGCGATACTGTTTTATGAGGGCTATATCAAAACGGGGAACGACATAGGCCATTTGAAATACCAAACAACGGCAAATCATAAAAAGGACCAAAGAGATGCAGATCTACGCTTACCATATTTTTGTTGATTGTAATGCAGTCTTCGACAGCCCCCTAAGCTTAAAGATATTCCAAGCTAGGTCTAAATTTGGTATTGCCGGGAAGCTCATTCGGCAATGTAAGATAACATTAACTGATACCCGGTCCTCAGTTCAAATAGGAAAATAAATTTTCCCAACAGTTTAGTACCAAAAGAGGTTTCAGACATATCCCTGTACCGTTTGCCAAATCCGCATCCACCATATATTAACATCAGTGAGAGACTACTTTGGCACTAGCTGCTTCAGACTACTAAAGCTCAAAGCATGCAACGTTGCAATAGTTATACAGTTTTGCGAAAGGAACGTACATGAAAAGGAGGACTTGCCTCATTCCTACACCAGTCTGCCCCATACAGACTTATCTCCCTTGATATGCCCTGCGTTTTATGTCTGACATTAGTTCACTTTGGAAGGGCAATAACTGTCGACTACATGGGGACTTCAATCATCATCACGAGATATGGCATTTTGTCTTAGGCTTTGACAGTGCTGGCGGAGAAACATGATAGCATGGTAAATAGATATGCTACTACGAGGATAAGAGAAGATTGCCAAGGCTGGCATCCCGTCCGACCGCGACCTACAAGCCGTTATATCGCTTGGCTCACACTACTTTCCTATCATCGTCTCCGTTAACAGACACCCGACTTCTTAGCCTCTGACCGTTGTGTATTGCTGATTGGCAAGAGTTCAGAGAATTTACCGCTTCAGGTAGCTGCCCATTCCCTCAGGGCCTCGGGCAGCAGAGGGAACTTCCCGTGACATCATCACAGCTACTACCGCTCGGATGAAGACCCAAGAGTTAGGGAACTTACTATTGAAGTCAATAGACTTGAAGGCGAGCATACGCGGAAAAATTGGCTAAATCACATATGATAATAGACAACTGTTAAGTCACTCTCGAAAAGGGAAAAGAAGTCTGATAGAACAACTGTTAGTTTCAACAGCATGACACTGAGTTGAGTGTTTAATAAATGCCCTTAATTTATCCTTAGCACCGTATATTGTGAAAAATCACTGAAAGTTGGCAGGGTGGTCTCGCTAATAAAGTAAGGTTGCCAGCCAAGGTGAATCGTACAGAACGATTTTGTCCCTATCGGCAGTAGCCAAGATTCTAGAGACACTACTCCTCCCCATGAGAAGAAGCAATTTCAAAATTGTCCAACATCAGCCTGGATTCCGAAAATGCAGAGTTCATCCATCTGAGGAATATGAAAATAATCGCGGCTAAATCTACTGCCACAATATGTTTGATCAACCTTTCGCAGCTTACTTAATTAGTCCAACTCACGGTTATTTGCCATGTGATCAGAAGTAAATACGAATTCCTTAAGTCAAAATCAAAAATATAGTTTTGATTGTTGTCGTAAAGCCTTTACCTAATTAACTGCGTGTTGCGTGTGCGTTCAAAAATACAAAAACAAAATACATGTATTTCAAATTGAAAACAACAACAAATACATGTATTTTGTTTTTGTATTTTTGAACGCACACGCAACACGCAGAGCTATAGGTTTCGGCCTAAAGTGCTGTGCACATTGTCAGTTTTAAGTCAAAACTTTTGACTGTCGATTTTTCACATTTATCGATATCTATCCAACCGTTCCCAAAATACTTTGTGGTTACATGATGAATGGCAAAAATGAACGGAGGGTATATTAGGTTTGGTTTTTCATCCGTCTGTATGTGATATTCACTCTAGAATCCAGAAAAATTAATAAAGGACCCTGAAATTTTGGAAAGATGCGTCTTTTCTTTGTAGGCAGGTCAATTTCGAAAATAAGCTATATCGGTCCACGTTTTTTATAGCCCGCATATAACGGTACCGCCCGATTTCAGGTATTGGCAAATTGTTATCTGATCGAATTAGCTAAAGTTAGGTATTTTCAAAAAGCTTATCCACCAAAAATTGTGGGTAAGTAATTAATGCAAAAAAGACAAGGTCTTGCTAAATAAGGTCTCTTTATATGAAATGCTGATATAATCTGCATGCACTGGAATCTGGAGAGATATTTCTTGTTTGTCAGGAATAAGAAGTTATTGCCTAACCGATGGATATTTCGAATCGGGTTTTCCTGTTTTTCAATCTCGAGTAATATGTCTCGAGAGTCTTCCCCAAATTTCTTTTTTTTAAATGCGCAATATCTCCCTTAAAATAAAACCTTTAGACTGCATATACGTAACGTTGCTAAAAATTCCCTTTATACCAATCTTTTAACCCTATGTTTCAATTTCGTTTGCCAACATTTGCATTTCCGCATTCCTTGCTGTAGCTGTACACAAATACATCCATATGAACACCAGACAAAGTCGCCTTAAGCTTATCCATTCAAATAATTGTAATTGTATTTTATTTTGTCGATATTTTTCCTACATTTATTTCCTACTTCCCCTGCGCTCTCTCCCTCTACCTTTCACTCCATTTGCCATCACTATTATCAATGTCGTCGCTTCAATACAACAATTCTTGGTCTGTCTGCCAATGTTTTTAATTAGCATTTTGTGGTACTGTTCCGTTTTATTGGCATGCTACTGCTGCTGCTGATGTTGCTGCTGTGTACTTCCACTTGTACTTCATCGTCGTCTGGATGGATAATATATCCGATTTAGTTTTCTTGTTTGTTGGTATGGCATTTCGATTGTTACAACTTTTATACATATATTTCACATTGTAGATTAGTAAAATTTGTGGCGGAATAAGAAACAACATTAATGAAATTGTCTTATTGGGCGCAGTTAGTAAAGAGAAGAGATAACATGGAATTTATTATGGGACATCACATAAATTTGTCTCACCCATTTTTGCTAAATGGCCCAGAGAGGAAAATTAGGAGGAAGGGAGGAGGGAGATAGGGAGTGGCATTGAAATCATTTATTGTTGAGAATTTTGTTAGGGAATTATCGGTATGATAAGTTTAATCAAACTTTCCTGTAGGAGGAGGGCCTAGTTTATGATTATTATTTCGAGGAAATAAAGAAGAGAATCCATAAAGATTGTTCGGAGCATATGCTGGCAAAAGGGAAAACAAATAATTGTGCGAAGCTTACAAAATTCGCAGATAGTGCTGCTCCATAATTTAATATTTCGAGGAATTGTGCCACAAATACGAATCGATGACTCGGAATCATACAACAATGCGAACAGTATGTCAGCCATGAAAGATGAGAAGTTTGTGTGTCGAAGTGAGTCTTATTCCACAACAAACCACGTATTATTATCATTGCATTTAAAAAAAAAAAAAACTGATAACGAAATCATTCTCTAAACTTGTTTTCAGAAACATGTAACCCCGTATCGAGAATATTGTAGCTACTTTGTTTATATTTGTATATAACTTGACCATTGAAACAACTTCCTTAAGCAAAACAAATCCCTCACCACTCTCATCATCATCAATTGTCCATAAACTTTGTTTACCACTACAATTTCTGTTACTCTACTGCTGATGATTACACAGTGCCAAAGTAAAGTGTTTAATTATTGTTTCTCTTTTTCTTGTTTACCTTTTTTCATGGTGATCCTTACATTTTGGACTGACTGGATGGTTGGATACTCTAAATAACAAAACTTCAATGACATTATCTGCAATTGCAACATCAAAATTGGTAACTACAACAACACCATGAACTTTATCTCTTCGACACTGGACAATCCCACTTTACCACATAACCCGGCGACGATGACATTAACTGATGCCTTCATTAAACTGCTACTGCTGATGACTGCTACATAAACTCTCTTGGTGTTGTCTGTCTCTCGGATGTCAATGAAATTTTCCTTAACCTGAACTTCAACAACTACTGCCATTACTTCAATGCTCCTCTTCCTTCATCTCCACTTGTTTTTGTTGATGTTACAAACCTTTAAGGATTCGATGCTGCAAAACATTGGCTGGCTGTTAGTTCGATACTTTTAATTATCGGTGCTGCAAGCGTTGCAGTGCCATTGGCTTTAAGAGTGGCTGCAAGTAAGTAAATCAATTATGTTTTTTGTTATGAATATACATTTTGTTGTTGTGGTGTTTTTGTTTTTGAAACGAAATTAATGACAATTGAAATAAATTACTTTTTTAGAGAGATTTTAAGTGACAAAAATACTACTACAAAAATACAACATGAAGCAATTTGTAATAATAATATAGTGGCTTCATAGGAACATATCTAATATGGAAAATTGTTCACGACTAAATATTTAACGTTCTAGAACCCAACTATTTCGGAAAAAAGGAAATTAAGTAAGGTTTTGAAAATCTTGAAAACAGTAAAAACACTTACAAATTAGTGTTGGGCAATTTTGTGTGTTTTAACTTGTTGGTGGTTCTTAATATTTTGCATTTCCTAACATTGGAATCCCAGAGCGTATGATCTTTGTATTAATAACAATCATACGCACTGGTGTTCCAATGTTCACTGTGGGAAAGACGATAATCCGTACTGCTTGATTACAGTGATTGTGGTCCGATTGGAAACCTCGAAACGATTTCTATACCGATTTCCAGTTCGAGAATTCTGTATCAACAATCTATAGGACCACTGTGTGTGGCCACATACTTTTCTAGTCCTGTACTTTTCTAGTCCATGGAACAATTCTAAAAATATTGACAACAACTGTAATGGAATGCTGTCCCATTCACTTTCTTCAATCGGCAATTTTAGACGAGTGTTTCATTCCGAACGTAGTTGAGCCAAAACTACTGTGGTTTGTTCTGGCAGCTGAAGTTCTTCATCAGCAATAGGAGGGCTAACCTATAAATTTCTGGCCTAACAATGAAAACGCGAATATTTAATATCAAAAATAGTTTTATTTTTCTTATACCCTTGCCTTTGGGCTAACGAGGGTATATAGAATTTGATACGACCAAAAATGTGCCTCATCGAAATAACGGTTTTAGACCCCAAGTATGTTTGGACGATATGTATTCGTTTCAGTCAATTTGGAGTCGATTTAGACCTGTCCGTCTGTCTGGCTGGCTGGTGCGCACGATAACTCTCGAACGGATCAACCGATTCGAACCAAATTTTGGGTATCATAATATTTTGTCCATACCTAATAGCGTTAATAGTGTGTGATAACAAGGGTACTCACTTTTTGACCCTTTTTTCTTAAAAACGATTTCCTGTGGCAGGAATGAAAGAACTCTTGTCTATTAATCACTAAACTAACGTTTAATCCATTGAAATATAAAAAAGTGCACACACAAATGGATTTTAAAAAAACATATTTTGAAAAAATATATCAAATGAAAATTTTTTTTAAAAAATTATTTCCTGTTGCACGAATGGATAAACTTATGCCTACTAACAACTAAAATATCGTTTATTCCATTCAAATATTACAAAAGGTCATGAACCAACCACTTTGAAAAAACTTTGATTTTTTTGTTAAAAAATTATATTTTTGAAAAAAAGCGTTTACGACACTTTTATGATTCTCAGAATTAAAGAAAATTAGTGAGAAACAAATGTTTTGTCAGTTTGGATATCTCATGTTGCTCTACAGTTTATTTTCAATTATACTATATCTGCTTACAGTGACTTCACAGGTTTGCCCATAATTCTGATAAATTCAAATTATAAAATTATTTCGTGCGTGAGGTTTTTTCACCGCTATGAGGTTGTAAAAAAGTCATAACCCTAGTGATAACTCTCGAAGAGATCAATCGATTTGGTACACTGTTTGCCCATCGTATTCTTTCTTCGAGATATAGATCGTGTTTGAATATGGACTATATCAGTCCACTCCTTTGGGTATCTTCCACAAAAATATCGGGTAAAGTGAAGTTAAAAAGCTACTCTCGGATAGTTTTGAAAATTTTTTCAGCAGGTTGTCCTTGCGGCTTCTTTACGACAGTACATAGGACCACTCTTTCGGGTACCACCCAAACAAAGTTTGGAAAGAGTGCAGTTTAAGGACTCATATGCGGCCCTTGTTAAGATGGTACAATTTTTTTCGGGAGCAATTCCATGCTTCTTGGGAAATTGGCCCAAAAACTCAAAAAATCCATATAGATGTCAAAAGTATTGTGTTTACTTCCTTTTCCTTTACGTCCGAGGCTGTGGGTATATCTCTGTCGGCCCAGCTGACTGACACTTTCTTACTTGTATTAAGTAGTCTTCTTTCTGCATTATTTATACACTTTTTCATGCGCTCAAACCAATTGTTGAAGCACATTTTCCACTCCGATTGAGACACCTCCAAAACATTGTTTTTGTACGCTTCAACAGCAAAGTGTGGCGACTAAAATCGTTGACCATGCCTTTTTTCTTGATGTGCGGGAATCAAATAAAGTCATTCGGTTCCAATTCAGGGCTATACTTCGTATGACCCATCATTTCCACGTTTTGTCCTGTCAAAAAATGTGCTGGTTTGAATCGATGTGTGAGAGCTGGCGTTGTCATGGTGCACAATGATACGTATTCTCTTATTCGTTTTCTCAGAAGACTTCAGGCAAACAAATTGTAACGTACCACTCAGAATTAACCATCCTATATTCCTCAAGCCGTATAGTAGCCACATGATCAGTTTTGCCCAAGAAACAGCCAACCATTTGCTTCGAAGTGCTTCTCCATGAACAGCTTTGGTCGATGGCTGTTGTGTTTCGAGCTCATACGCATTGACTCAAGATTTGTCGTCTGTGACGATTCGTATTTATTAACAATTTCTTTGCACCAATCGACAAGATCTTTTTTTGAGCGATTGCCAAACAAAAAATAAATGTTACAAAATGCAATTTTTTTTGGTAAATTAAAAAATTTTTCACACTGGTTTAAATGAAAAATTGTATTGACAAATTTTAAACAAATAAAAAAAAAATAGTAATCATTCGAATCCCGCTACCAAATGGGACTTTACATTTTTGTAATTGATCGAAGCAATCATTGTAAAAATTGATTTTAATTATTAAATCGCGAAAATTGCATCCAATACCAATGTGCAAACTTTTTTTATTCTTTATTAAAAAGCTGATAAAACAAAAAACATCCAAAAAAGATTTTTTCAAATTGGGACTATATTAAAGAAGTTATGAGTAACCGTTAGTCAAAAAATCTGAAAATATACTACAATGTTTTGCTGATGAAATCAAAAACTTAATTGAAAAAGCATCCGATTTTACTTAAAAATTCTCATATATTTTTGATCAGGATAAAATTCTGATTCAATCTAGCCATGTCAGTCTGTTGTAGTCACTGAGTTAGAGCGCTATATTTGTGCACCCGAGTGTTTTTCCATGGAAAGGTCAAGTTTGAAGATGGGCTATGTCTTCCTACCCCCGTTTTAGTATAGCACCCTTAAAACATCCCGATTTTTGGTATTTTGAGGATTTCAGCTACGACTTTTAACCACACCCGATGTAATTTAACATTTAAGTTTCTAAATTGTTACCTCACTTCCGCACCAAAAATTTAACATTTTTTGCATAGTCCCCATATAATGGTACCTCCCGATTTCACGTATGATTTTTGATGATTTTTGCCACATTTCGTGGACGAACTAGCCCACTGGCCACAAAACTTCTCCACTAAAAATTGTCAACATATATAGGTGCAAAGGTATATCCCATGTTTTGTATTTTGAGGATTTTGGCTAGATTTTTTTTACCATACTACATGTAACAAACCATCTTCAAAAAAATTGTCAACATAGGTCCATGTTCTCGTATGGCCCATTAAACACTTTCGGACAAGATCCTTTGCAGATAAAATTATTTATTCCAATAAGTTCAGAATATTTTATGGTGGAGGTTTTAAAAAGTTCGGCCCTGCCGAACTTAACTCTTTTTACTGTTTTTTTTTTTTTTTTTTTTTTTTTGTACTGCAAACAAATCCTTTAAAACAGTCCCACTGTTTTCATATAAAATTCATTATTTACCACATGTCAATAGTGCAAATCACTACCAATGGCAAGTTGTCTAATTGAAGGAAATCCACTCGCCACCACTTCCTTTTCCGGACAGCTATATTTACACAATTTTTTTTCTAAATTTCATTTTTATTTAATTATCCAGCTTTAATTCTTATCTACATTTTTCTACTTTATTCTCATATCTTTGTTCCTTTGTTCCCTTTTGCTTCTAGGTGCTCCATTCGAAGAACGTCTCCGTGTTGCCCTACAACTATTAGATCAAGTGCCTTTAATTGATGGGCATAACGACCTACCATGGAATATACGAAAGTTCCTGCACAATAAACTCAATGACTTTAAGTAAGTGTTTCGTGGGTGTGTTGGTACTGCAGTTGTTTTCTTTTTTGGTTGTTGGTTTTAGTTATTTGTTTTTCCTTACATTTTTTGATTTGTTGTAAGCGTAGCTAAAAAAAGAAAACCAAGCAACATATCTTCCTGGCACTTTCTACTCTCGACTCTCTCTATCATTGATTGATTGCAGTTTGTTTGGTCCTAAAGTTGTCTTTAGTTACTTCTTTTTTTCCTCAACTTCTTTGGTTGTTCTTTAATTTTGTTTTTTTTTTATTCTGCTTCAAGTTTTCTTATTCTCAACTCCCAGTGGTTTGTTGTTCATTTTACAAATTGTTTTGTTTTCTTGCGGACTAGATTCTGCCACTGCTGTCTTGCCTGGCCTGGGTTGGGCTGCCAGCTAGACAAAGTTTTTAATAAGAAACTTTAGTGTATGCAGTATTTTGTCTTAATCTCAACTTTTTTACCTTTCCTTTCTTCTTCTTCGTTCTCGTTTTATAGCTTTAATGAAGATCTCAGAGAAGTTGCACCCTGGAAGGTTAGCCAATGGAGCCATACTGATTTGACACGACTGAAAAAGGGCAAAGTATCGGCACAGGTAAGTTGAAGTAGAGCGTTTTTCTTTTTCTCGCGATTAAATCTGCGTTCGTTTGCCGGAGTAATAAATTACCTCATCAATAATGAGTATAAATTAAGGACAGATTTTTGCCAAGTACTTGAAGTAATTACTTATGGAAAAGTTTTTGAATGAAGCAGAAGATAAAAGTGTTGGCCTCATTATGGGAGCAAATAATAGGATCTGGGGGGAGATTAATGTGGTTGTGATTATCAATTGTTGTGAGGGGGAAATACTATTCAAATAAAAAACTTTATCTCAATATTTTCTTCTTTGTATGTACATATGTATGAGTACACCCAGAGCATAAATGACACCATACGTGGTCAAACTGAGCACATCCGTTGGCGATAGTGTTGCAACAATGTTTGTTCGACAACGAGATTTTGAAAACGGTTTCGACCACAAATGATAAGTTGAAACCAGGAGTGCCGGGAGTGCTGGTAGTTGTTTCATTTCATTTCCACCATTCATCTATTTTGGATGGAACTGACATGGACATGTACACTGAGCTAAACACAGCAATATCAATAGTTCGTACCTCTCTTTTTTCCAAGCAAAGAGATTTTCTCTGAACTCCACACGCTTAATTAAATATTTATGTTGAAGCACGGCAAACTTTGAAATGTTACTTGTAACGCTAACAGATTGAAAAAGTTAATTCATTGTAATTTCCACCATCACATTTCGTACACAGTTGAACATTTTATTTTTATTTACTTACCTTTTATATATTCATAAAGCGACTTCATATTTATGCACGTAGGAAAAAGGCCTCTCATATTTTGCAGCAAACATATATACAAACATATATACATACATAACATAACATATGTTTGGGTACTGCAAAAAAACCAAAATCCACAAAAACACGTACACATACACCAGAGTAAGACACTGGGTCTCCCGTGAGCGTAAATTTACTTTCGCTCACAACCTGTGTAGACTCTAGCTGGTGGTGACCGAGAGTAAATGTACGCTCACGGGAGACCCATTGCCTTATTTCGACATATACACATTTATAAATGGTGGTGGTTTTTCTTTTATTGAAATGTATAGAAATACCAAACACAAAAGCAACAAATAAAAGAAATAGTGTCACACTTTTGGAAAGAAAAACAAATAAGAAGTATTAATTATAAAATGTAGAAACATCGTTGATCGCTTCTCGTTAGTTGTAAAGTAAAACACATTCTCCTCTAAATTGAAATCATCAACGTGAAATCGGCATCTGAAATCAAATGGTTATATAATATAATAAATAGATACATCCATATTTCCAATATATGCATGTATACGAAAAATGTATTAATGTTATTACCAATATTAAATGCAATTTCTTCCTGGTCCAATAAAATATTTCCATTCACCTTTTTTGGATTCAATTATAAAATTTCAAATTATAAAATGTATTGGTTTTTAGATTACTTAAAATCACTATTACTTTGGGAAAACACTGATTTATTTATTCACTTTACCGACTAGAGCTACCCACACTGAAAGATAGTCCAGAAGAAACTGCAAAAATAAATCAAACTGCCTGGCCGCATACACATCGCCAAGGCAAAAAATGTTTTTCACCCTCTCGTCGTCGCTTCTGCGTCTTCTATTGTACCATACAAATAGCTCTTTATTATAATACAGGCGAGAGCCCTATTGTTACACTATTTGACAAAAATCCTCTCTCCACAAATAAAAAATATGTTCTAACATAAAAAATATGTTGGTACCGAAACAAATAAAATTGCGATATGCTACAAAAATATATTTGTTTGCAACCAGTCCCAAACAAATATTTGTTTGGATCCAAACATATTTCTAACATATATTTGGCTTTTAAGAATTCTTTAAGCTTATTATCGTTGTCACTGTCTTCGGCAAGGCATGTATTGCTGACCACCATAATATTACCATTGAATTCTACTAACTCAGGAAAGATATTTTGCTGCTCTTCCGTATAATTTTCTTGAATATTTTCCATTTTTAATAAATTTTATTTTGCAATGCATTCTTTCACTTTCAGCAACACGAAAATAATAATAACCAGTTAGGAAAGGACCAAAGTCGGGCGGGCCGACTATTTGATACCTTACACTACTGTGAATAGGTAAAATATATGGGAGCTAAATCCAAATGTGAACAGATTACGATATAATTTGGCACATACATTTCTACACCAAACACCGTCACACATTCCAAATTTCATCAAAATTAGACAAAATCGGGCGAAAATATATATGGCAACTATATCCAAATTCCACCCGTTTGGCACACTTATTTCTAGACCAAATTCCGTCACACATTCCAAAATTTATTGGAAAAATTGGAGAGATACAGCGTGTTTGGTGCATCAAATACCTCAAATCGGCCAAAAATATATATGGGAGATATATCCAACTCCGAACCGATTTCAATAAAATTTGGCACACTAATTTCTAGACCAAATTTCGTCACACATTCCATATTTCGTTGAGATCGGACATATATAACGTGTTTCGTGCACCAAATACCAAAAATCGGCCAAAAATATATATGGCAGCTATATCCAAATCTGAACCGATTTCGATATAATTTGGCACATTTATCTATAGACCTAATTCCATCAAACATTCCAAATTTCATTAAAATTGGATAGCGTGTTTGGTGCATCAAATACCTCAAATCGGCCGAAAATATCTATGGGAGCTATATCCAAATCTGAACCGATTTTCCCCGATTTTCTCGATTTTGCTCAAGTAGAACACAGTCGTTGTCCGCTGCTAAAAAAAATTACCATGTATCGTTGTCAACATGTACACGTTTGTGCGTGATCGATTTCGCAAAGTGTTTTCAATCAGTATATACATACCCAGCAAAATTTGAAGGAAGGGGTTCCATGCGATGGCGTGATTTGGTCCTCTTTTGCATTGGTTCAAAGGAAGTCATGAAAGATCCGATCTTTGCATCAGCATTTGAACCCATTCAAAGGAAGTCTTAAAAGATCCGATATTTTCATCAGCATTTGAACCCATTCCATCGATGCAATAGAGGTGAAGTTTTTATTCTTATTTACACACTTATATATTTTCTTTAATTTATCTTTATATGTTTAAAGCTATATAAGGTTTATTATTTACAATAGTCTTGATGTTGTCTGAGACTCAAAATCACGACCAAAGTTGTTAAAAATCTCGTCGTAGGGTTGTCTTACATTTCCTGCATATCGACAAGTACATCTTCTAAACAATTGGTGTTGTACCTAGCTCGAAACTTCGTCCAGACCCTGCAATAAAAAGGAAGTTCCCTTGTCTGTTCTAAATCTGGCATAGAATGAAATCGATCAAATCACGCTTCTCGAAATTTGAACAAAAAGTCCAAAATGAAAAGGAACAAGAATCTGAAAAGAAGAAAGTAACGACTTTTGGAAAGAAAATTTTATATATTAAAAATTAATTAATAATTTCCTGAAAAAGTCCCTCCTCTCCGTTCGTTACATTTAATAGAAAAAACATTTTGTAAGATGAAACAAAATCAAAATGCGGAGAGCGGAGGAAGTAAACTCTGTTGCGGTACAGCGACGGTGATAAATTGCAATTTCTTATATAATTTTTTGCTGATAAATTAGTTGTGATTATTTCATGTATTCATTTGAATTAATAAAGAGTGTTGTTAGTCATGAAAATCATATTTAAATACAGAATTTTTCATTTTCCAAACAAGACATGAAGATTTCATGCCAAAGCATTGGTGGAAATGACAGGTCAAAGCATTGGTGAAAATAACATTGCAACGCATTGGTTAAAATGACAGCTTAGGATCCAAAAAGAACGTCATCTTTTTGGGGTCACGCTCATATAAAATGATTCATCTCATGATTTGTCATCGAACATTTTGCTGGGTGTATACAATGCATACATGTAATGTCTATCCAAAAGTTCCCAACAAAAGAACCGACACATTATTATTGATTCCAGGACAACAATTTTATTACATCTGAGACAATTTAGATAACGCCCCAGAACAAAATTTATTGATGATGTGACAAAAAAAGATTAATAATAATTTAGTAAAGATAATGAGAAAGGACAAGCAATACAGTACGTTTTATTGCATTCCCTATTAGAATTCAATCCTTTGTCGAACCTTTTGTTGTTGTTGTTGGTTTGCCATAAGCAGCCAGCAATAGATATGAGATGGCAGTAGACATTCAATTTAAGTACCATAACTGCTAACTAAGCCAATATCCATTAAAATTTACCCAACCGAACCCAAAGCAACCCACAAAATTCCAATTAAACATAAATTCCAATTTGAAACAATACACAAAAGCAAAGCAGAAAACTTTCTAATCTCAGCAACATATTTCTGGTCATATGAGCAGTCACAAAATCCGGTTGCATGTATTGCTCTGTCCGTCTGTCCGTCTGCTGTAGGTTGCCTCTGTTATATTTATATATTGTTGACTTTTTTGTTGTGTGTGAGTGTGTGTACGGATGTGTGCGTTTTTCACTACTTATGAGTATCTTTGGGTCGGAAAATACAATTGACTCTCGGCGTTATCTGATGTCGCAACGTATGGCCTGTCAGAGGGTTACAACAAAAGCCACCAAGTCCTTAACAATGGACACACAAATAAATTTACCCGACACTTTACAAGTGCTCTCTAATCAGGGTTACCAATACTGCAACTACACACACACACATGCACATACAGATAGACATGGAAACACTCAATGGCTCACAGCAAAACAATGCTCAGTTAACAAGAACAACAAATGACCGGAATTGCATGCCGAGAAAATTGAGAGGCATAGACAGAGAAACAAAACTGTTTTCCAGCGATATGAATCTGGTTTAAAACTGCTACATCCTCTATTAATGTTGCAATTTCACTTTGTTGACTGGGTGTTTGTGAAATTCTTTGAAAAAAGGAAATAGCAGTCTTTCAAAAAAAAAAAATATTAACAAAGTGATGTTCATTACTTTTAATTACACGTATTCACAAACACATACAGATGCAAACATTTCATATTCATATCCAAAACCATCCATGTTCCTACCATCACGCACCTACAGTCGCCTAACAAAAGAAGAGAAACAATCTCTGCTCAAATAGACAAAAATCTACAAAGCATTTCCAAACTAAGTGAAGTCAAAGTGAAGTCAAAAAAGGTTTAACAAACCCGAGATTGTTGTTGTTGCACAACAACTTTCAACATAGTTATGCTTTGAACTTCAAAATGTACATTGTCATCAGACGGTTTATCTACACTTGGCTATGGCTACTGCCACTGATTTCGTTCCAGTTTCATTTGCTGTGGTGTTCTAACGTCCTTCTGAAATGCAACAGTTTCCTTTTGCTGGTTTTGTTTGTTTCGGATATATGTATGTACATAAGAACATTTTTATTTGTTTCCTGTGGTAATATCGTTATACTCCTGTTCGTGTTGTAAAAGTGTTTAGTGTTGTTGTGTTACAGTAACAAAACAACAATTAAAAGTGTCAAATGCTGCAGAGTATTGGCTATTGAAGTTATTGCTGTGGAATGCTTGTAATTTGCAGAATTAAAATGGTACGAAGGTGTTTTGAAGGTTGTTAATGTGTATGTGAACTTTTTCTAAGGAAAGGTGTTTATACCCTACCAGAGCAGTTTGTGGTATAGGTTAATATGTTCTTGTGTACTTAAACATAACCGTACACGCAGAGAAAAAATATTTTTCGCTTTTGTTGGAACAAAAATATATGTTTTGGTTCCAAAAATGTATTTGTTTTGTTCAAACATTGTAATCCAAATCCAAAAATACCATCTTTTGTTCCAAACATAGAAAACAAAAACAACTTTCGAATTTCCGCAATATTGTTAAAGTCGTTAACAATACCGATTTTAGGAACTATCATAATCTAATTTTGTTAACAAAAAGTATTGTCAATACAGAAAACCAGCCCAGAAATTTTTGATTTGAGTGCATATACTTCTCATATACACTTTTCGCATAACTTGGATATAAATGTCGCGTATAATATTGCAATCATTGATGAACACAATACATGGTTTGCTGCATTGGCTGACAACAAAGACAAACAAAAAGCCACAAGAACCCACCACAACATAAGGAATAATTAAACACCATAACAAACATGAAAAGGAAAGAAGAATGAAACAAAACAGAAACAAATAAAAACAAGAGTCTCACAAGTACATACACACAAAAACAAAGGTAAAGGCAGCATGTCATACAAACACACCACAACTCACCAAAATTGTTTTTTCAACACGGCATCGAATAGCGAGAGAAGAGAAACAAATTTTCGAAGAAAAGAGAGAAATATTGTTCAGTTGACACAAACTATTTTTGGATTTACAATACTACATGAGGAATCCAACAATATGTTAACAATACATATTTTGCTCTTGGAATATTGTTGGATCAAACATATTTTTTTCTCTGCGTGTACGTCAAAGAATTCTTGTAGGGCAGATGTAAGCCGTAACTAGACTCAATTCCGTATTGAGTATTGCACAAATCGGCTGAGATTTTAATATTGTAGAGTGTACACTCTCCAATTTTGGCCTCGTCACTATTTTCTAGACATGCTAAATTAAGATGTCAGTATTCACCGTTACTAGACATCGGATGTTGCATATTTTTTATTAATAAAGATACTAAGATTATGATTGGTCCCAAATTCGTTTCATAGAAAACTGAATTCAATATTGGCGTCATATTTTAGGCATAAGATGAATTTAGTAGCTGGACTCAGAAAATTATGAAATTTTGTCCGCAGGTAGGTCTTTGAATGCTGATTACGCCAATATATATGTATATCATGTAGGGGAAGACCGTATTTCCCGAGAACGACTTTTGAAACTTTTGAGCCATTGTCTAGGGAAGTGTGGAGAGGGAAGTTACACCGCCCTAATAGATACCAGAAAAGACTGCATTAAAATACTGGACTAAACAAAATATATTTTTTACTTTTTGGCGTGATGTTATGAATAGGTAGCCCTAAATATTTAGGGTTTTGTAGCATTGTGTCAGGATGTATGGACTTATCCACAAAAAAATTGCATCGTGGTAATCAGAACCCCAAGGACTACCAAATACCAAAACGATCCTCGAACAACTCTTAAACTACTATTAAGCCAACATTTTTGAAATTTTGTAAGTGGGTTATTCGAAAACGCGGACCATATAGTCCATCCTCGAAGAAGAACAAAGGTTCCAGTGTACAACATTTTGACCAGAATTTGCGAATTACGAAAGTTCTCCACCTGTCGCTAGCCACCCCCATTGTGACCGAAGTCTCAAAAATGGACAGCGTAATCCCGCTACAAAAGCCAGAATTATAAGAGTGGTTTCCGCAAACATCACAGCACTACAGCGGCACTGCCCGCCACATCCAAACATATTGGCCGAGGACTCAGCCAGAACAAGCCGTGCGATAGAACAGTGTTGGTGGCGCTCTACTTATAAACAAGTAAAAAAGCGTTACTTCGGCCGGGCCGAACTTTTCATACCCTCCACCATAAAATATTCTAAACTAAAATGGAATAATTAGTTTTCAGTCCTGTCCCCAACTTTTAGTGGGTACGTTAAAATGTCACATAATGTACATAAAATGCTTCCTTCGGGAGGCCCTTTTTATGGTGCCTATATCTAAATATGTATGTTGACAATTTTTGGTGGGCTAGAAATTGGGAGATACCGTTATATAGGGGTTATAATAAAACATGGACCTATGTTGACAGTTTTTGATGGGAGCCTTTAATTTTAAATAACTCATAATTCGGTTAAAAATTGTAGCTAGAATCTTCAAAATACCGAAAATTGGTACATAACGTGGGAACTTCAAATGTCATTAACAGCTAGTTCGGTATGTAGGCTATACGAAAATATGAACTTAAATGAACAATTTTTGTTGCAGAATTTTTGTTGGCTTTTAAATTTCAAATTACAGAAAGTTCGTTCAAAAAATAAAGCTAAGGTACGGAAAATCGGGAGGTTTGTTTTGGGGCTATACCAAAACATGGACCTACGTTCGATTAAACATTTTAAATTAAATCCTCAAAGTACCGAAAATCGGGAAGTATCGTTATATTGGGGCTATGTTGAAAATTGTTGATGCAGATGTGTGTGACCACTACAACCTTCAAATGTCAAATTACAGTTAGTTCGGTTAAAAATTGTAGCTAAAATTGCCAAATTACTGAAAATTGGGAGGTACCGTTATATGGGAGCTATATCCGAACAAGGACCTATGTTGACAATTTTGGTGGAGAGGTGTGGTGACCACTAAGAACTTCAAATGTTCAAATTACAGCTAATTCGGTTAAAACTTGTAGGTAAAAATTTAAAAAATACCGAAAATCGGGAGGTACCGTTATATGGGGCTATACCAAAACATGTACCTATGTTCATAATTTTTTCGAATATAAGTTTTTTGGTCACTAAGAACCCTAACTATCAAATTATAGCTAATTCGGTCTAGAAATGTGACTTAAAACGTCAAAATACCTGAAATCGGGCGGTAACGTTATATGGGGGCTATTATAAAAAATTGACCTATGTCCACTAGTTTTGTTATATAAGTTTATTGACACTTAAGAACCCTAAATGTCAAATTATAGCTATATCGGTCTGAAAATGTAGGTAAAAACGTCAAAATACCGTAAATTGGGGGGTACCGTTATATGGGGGCTATACCAAAACGTGGACCTACGTCCACAACTTTTGTTATATAAGTTTAGTTACACTTAAGAACCCTAAATGTCAAATTATAGCTAAATCGGTCTGAAAATGTAGCTAAAAACGTCAAAATACCGTAAATCGGGGGGTACCGTTATGTGGGGGCTATACCAAAACGTGGACCTATGTGCACAACTTTTGTTATATAAGTTTACTAACACTTAAGAACTCTAAATGTCAAATTATAGCTAGATCGGTCTGAAAATTTAGCAAAAAACTTCAAAATACCGTAAATCGGGGGGTACCGTTATATGGGGGCTATACCAAAACGTGGACCTATGTGCACAACTTTTGTTATATAAGTTTATTGACACTTAAGAACCCTAAATGTCAAATTATAGCTAAATCGGTCTGAAAATTTAGCTAAAAACGTCAAAATACCGTAAATCGGGGGGTACCGTTATATCGGGGCTATACCAAAACGTGGACCGATATAGCCCATCACCGAACTTGACCTGCCTGCAAACAAAAGACGCATTTTCCCAAAATTTCAGCGTCGTATCTCCATTTTTGTGGACGCTAGAGTGATTACCACAGACGGACGGACGGACGGACGGACGTGCACAGATCGACTCAGAATTTTACCCTGATCAAGAATATATATACTTTATAGGGTCGCAAATGAGTATTTCAATGCGTTACAAACGGAAAAACAAACTTAATATACCCTCGATACTATGGTGGAGGGTATAAAAACATTTGTCAAGCACTCCATGATGTTTGAGGTCTTGGAGCAGACTACGCTCGGCATAATCTAGTATACATATGTGTGACCAACAGTGGCAAGCAGAATTCAAGAACCAGAAGTTAAAGCCCCGTAGAATAAAACAGAGAGTTCAACAAGTAAAAAAGTATCAGTCGGCTTTGCCGACAGAGATATAACCTCAGCCTATGTGAACTAAAACTTTCATCTATTTTGGACATTTGAACTTGCCGACGAAAATATGGATTAGGACTAATGTTCAAAGGTGTTGCAGAGGAGATACTTAAAGGAATGGACCGACATAGTCCATTATGGACGTGGATCTTATTTTGGGAGTGGATCTTATTATGGAGCAGTATATCAGGAAGCATAGACTTGTCCACGGAAAACATAATACTGCTGTAAACAGGACAATAACGAACAGCATCGGTATACATTTCCAAAGGATCTTCGAACAGAGCTTAAACTGAACTTAGACACAAATGTTGAAGAAGTTAATCTAAATTTGGACCAAATATTATGACATCCAAAGTTTGGACCAAATTTGTTCAAGAGATATCGTGCATACCATTTAAGTGACTTTTTTAAATAGTCAGGGGAATTACCGGAATTTGTGGACCGGTATTGCCTATCTTCAAACTGAAAGTGTGACAAAAGATGAGGAAGGCCAAATTTTGGACCAAATCGGTTAGTTCGAGAGTTATCGTGCTTTTCAGGCACTATATATGGTGCCATAGGGGTTTTTTAGTGGCTGCTTCCTCAAAAAATGTTTACTTACCCCCTGGAAAAAACGTACCGTCGTAATTGATGCACCGAATGCAAGTTGCTTCAAAAAATCAAAGTGATTCGGGAGCAGGTCTTACAGTGAGGTTATCCGTAATTTTCCGTGATAGGTAACCAAAGGAGTGGGCAAACATAATTTAAACTATGTTTGGTGAAAATATTACAAGGTTAACTTTTGGAGCAAATCGGGTGGTCCGCTCGAGAGTTATCTTGCGTTCCAACTACCACACACGGTGTCATAGGGTTTTTTGCATCTTTTAGGCTATTTTCTCAGAAAGTACGGACTTGGCCCTAATGAGACGTGTACCATCGTAAGCGGGGTAGTAAATACAAGCTGTTACAACAAAAATCAAAGACATCGGAGAACAGGCCCTAAACTGAACTTTTCCGAAATTTTGTGTGGGAGGTACCAGAAGGAGTGGACCGATTGAGTCTAAACTGAAACCTCATCTAAGTTTGGTAGAAATTTCACTATGTGCATAGTATGAACCAAATCGGTTTTGAACATTTCCGAACTTTTGTGGCTGAGGTTCCGGAAGGAATGGACCAATATAGCCCATCTTAGAACTTAAACTAAGTTTGGACAAAGAATTGCGAAAGCCAAATTTTGGACCAAATCGGTTCATCCGTTCGAGAGTTATCGTGTGCACCAGCCAGCCATACAGACGGACGGACATTGCTAAATCGACTCCAAATTGTCTGAAACGGATTTCGTCCAAACATACTTGGGGTCTAAAACCATTATCTCGATGAGGCATATTTTGCCCGTATGAAAGTGTGTATACCCTCGTTAGCATAAATGCTGAGGGTATAAAGAGGCATGTCCAGAACTGTTTCGGGTCAAATAACCGGGTAAGCGAGTCCGTCCCCCATGAAAATTATACATTCCCGTGATCAGTAGAACAATATCTACCTCTGGAATTTTTTCAAAAAAATTGGAAAGTTTTTGCTGAACTAGAGTTGTTACAAAAATTGTATGATGAAACAAAATCGGTTGCGGAGGAAGTAAATTCTGTTACGGTGCAGCGGCGGTGATTAAACTGCAACAGCAGCTGAAACAGCAAGATTTGCCGAGTCGAGTATCTCACTAAAGTTCTCAACCTGTCACAGGTTGGCCCCAATACTGAAGCCAGACAAGGATACTAACAATGGTGAATCGTAAAGGCTGATTTCGCTTTCGTCGCCCGTAGCAAAGACCCTTGAAACTTTAGTCCTCCCGAGAGTCAGAAATCACAATCTAATTGCCGGTCATTAGCTTGGATTCCGTAAGCAGCAAGCACAACAACGTTACCTGCCGATTTTCGGTATTTCGAGGGTTTTAGCTACATTTTCTAAACGAACTATCTATAGTTTGATATTTAATTTTCTCTGTGATCACGAAACTTCTCCACCAAAAATTGTCAACATAGATCTATGTTTTGATATAGACCCCATATAACTTCACCTCCCGATTTTTGGTATTTCGAGGATTTTAGCTATAACTTTTAACATCACTCTCTGTAATTTGATATTTGAGTTTCTCTGTGGTCACAAAAAACGTGGTATATCCCCCATATAACGGTACCTCTCGATTTTCGGAATTTCGAGGATTGCTCTGTGGTCACAAAACGGTCCCTCCCGATTTTCGGTATTTTGAGGGTCTTAGCTACAGAACTACCCGTAATTTGACATTTGAGGTTCCCTTTTCCTCAAAAAATTGGTTACCCATTTTCAACTCAATCTACAAACTTTATAAATATCTAAATTTGAAAACAATTCCCTCCCTAATTATTTTAACAATCACGATAAACTCTAACGCCCATTAAATTAGATGCATCATCCATCCATCTAGCATTCATCCACTTAAACGCCCATATGTTGAACTTCCTTTTTAACTCTGCCAAATGCTAAACAAATTCGCTAAGCAACGCAGCTATGTACAAATTTTGTCTAGCGCATTGACATTTTACATTGGCATTTCACATCTGGTAACGGTGCAAAATTTGCATTTCTTTGCCAAACGCTGTTTTTCATCCTGTCCAAATGAAAAAAAACTTACAGTTCCAGCCAGCATAAAATGGTCTGAACTAGCATCCCGTCTGTGCAACATGAACACGAATGAACACAACAACAAAAAATAAGCATAACTTTGAATTTATTTGGTGTATGTGGTTGTGCAAAAGGTATGTACGAAGACGACGACAATGACAATCCCATCGACAACGGGCAAATGCAAATCTGTTAGAACTATCCCATTCTCTCTCTGTTTCTGTTATTCAAATATTCCGAGTCACATTCAAATTTCCTTTTGGCGAATTGTTAACCTTGTTGCTGTTAGGAGAAAGGACAAAGATGCATTTATTCTAATATTGAATGTGGAGAATTGAGTTGAGCTCAACACCGTCAACCAACTAGATGGGGAAGAGATTATTTGTTGCATGTATGTATGTAGGTGTGTGGGTTGGTAGGTAGGTGTTATGTATTCCCATTGAATAATTTAAAGCAATGGGAGTTTACTTTTTGATTTTTGTTTGCTTGTTGTCGAAGTTTACGGTATAATGTTGTTATTCTGGCGTCTATTGTTACCTTTAGCTTTATTCAAATTAGAGATATCGAACGGGATAAGTTTTTAGAAACATCAGATTTCTTAAATCTTCAACATGAAGTGATTTGTGGTTGATACAATTTTTCTAAGAGGATTTCGGGACATCGATCCTCGTAGTAGTGCTGGCTACCAACAAAGTTGCGCCCATTTCCACGACTGTCAAGTCTTCGATGTAAAACGTAATTATTAATTATCATGTCAGAGTGATTGATTGGTTATAAATTTTATGGTAATATTGCGAGGAATAAACTGAACTATGCATTTCTTCATCGTCATCCCTATTTCACAGACATTACCATTTTGTGGCATTGTACGTGACATTCCAATTGTTGTGTTCTTCTTTGTTGTGGTAATTAAAGAAGCACATCCATTTCAATTCTTCGTTTCTTTGCTGCATCCGTTATTTTTCGGAAGCGTAAAGTTTTGTTAGGTGTTGTAAATTGTATTTTGTTCGTAGGTTCAAACTTTTATCATCTACTATGGAAGTCAGAAGATTTAATTGTTAAAAATAGTGTCCGGAAGGTGGGCAAAGTTTTTGAAACTTTTCTAAGAATATGATTTGGTTGTTGGTCTTTTGAATAGAATTTCGAACAATGGTTCCTTCTGAAATTATAATACATTTTTGGGTTTCGCTAACAACTGAAACATATGAATAAAATAACTTATTTTGTACACTTGTAAATATTTTTATTAGATTTTATTAGACAGGTAAAGAATCATGTAATGCCTGCCCCGAGCTCTTGGGTCAATGTCCGGAAGAATCCACTTCCAAAACTTCCAACATCAGTGAAATGTAATAAATGCATGGAATGGGTTTATTTTCGAGGCTGCTTAATTCTGAACTACCTCTAGGATTACTGCGATAACAACTATGAAGACGTCTCCAACTTCGCCATTATCTGAATACCAGACACACTCGCAGTCTCCTGTACGATCCCAATACAATACACCTAATGTTGCCTCCTGACAATGAGTCATTCCTGCAACTCATTTCAAAGGTCACCGAGATAGTAAAATTTATAAGATATAGTAACATCATGATAGCCACGATCTACTTAACATAGCTCACCGTTTGGTAACAGTCTAAAATTAGAGGGACACAACGCTGTATATGTGTACATATATAGCTCCACATTTTGCGCGGCGAAAAAAGCCGCTCCTAAGAGAATATGGGGGAGGCTGAAACCCCTAGAGAGCGCGTCGCAGGTGGCGGATGGCGAATGCTTCCCATATGCGGAGGGTGGCGGATTTACCAATACTTCTCGCATATGGGTGGTAGGAGGGAAATCAAATACCTCCCGCGGACCAAACAGCACGGAGAGAAAACTTCGTAACAAATCATTGAGCAGCGTCTGTTCCCACATTGGGCGGCTGCAAACAGCGTCTGAACTCCAGAGGAGCGGCTTATAATATAGAAGGACAACTTTAAACCCTTCAGAAGGCAACGGGAAACCACTGAAGTAATTATTTCCCTTGAAAATCATACAATATGCAAAACGAAAACCAAAATACACGGCCCTCAGTCTCCGGCCAAACGAGGGTGCTAAGAATCCCCGGAGGTAAAAACAACAAGAAGCTGAAAATTGGAACGTGGAATTTGGAATGTCAGAAGTTTGTACGAAGTTGGAAAATTGAACAATACCATTAATGAAATGAATAAGCTCCAAATTGATATACTTGGTGTCAGTGAAACATGGTGGACAGATAGAGGAGAGTTTAAATCCCAAAATGCTATGGTGTATCACTCAGGAAATATGGATGGAATACACAGGAAAGGTGTAGCTATTATAGTCAGAAAAGACATAGCTAATAGTGTAGCTGGCTCGATAGCGATGTCAGATAGAGTAATGATGATAAAAAACCATTAAATTTAAACATAATTCAAGTTTATGCCCCCACATGTGATGGAAATACCGATGAAGTTGAAAACTTCTACAATGACATCAACGAACTGATAAAAATGACGAAATAACGATTATTCAAGGTGACTTTAATGCCAAAATTGGAAGCGAGAAGGTATATGGTATAACACCTCCTAAACCATAAACTTGAAGATATTGATGTGAACGATATGGATAATGTATGGCATAGCGTCAAAGAGACAATTTGCAATGTAGCAAACAACTCCATAGGAAACAATACAAGAAAAAATCAAGAGGAATGGATGACAGATGAAATCATAAAACTTCGAGAAGAACGAAGCAAGTATAAAAACGTAGATTACGAAAAATATACGGAAATAAATAAGGAAATCCGCGCTGCGACACGGGCTGCAAAAAATTTATTACTGAATCAAAAATGCCGAGAAATTGAACACCTTCAATACATGCATGACGACTTCAACCTACATAAAAAGTTGAAAGAAACTGCAGGAATTTACAGAAAAATATCTCCAGCAATTCTCGTAGATGAAAATAACCAGCCGATCTTCGAAGCAACTGAAAAAAAGAATTTATGGAAAAGATATATTAAACAAATGTTCACAGATGAAAATCGATCAGAAAATATAACCGACTTGAATGCTGATGTCACTGGAACCCCTATTACGCGATCTGAAGTGGAACAAGCTCTAAAGTCTCTAAAAGACAAGAAAGCAACAGGGCCCGACGAAATCCCCTCAGAAATACTGAAATTAATAGATGGAAATAATATACTATTGATAGTGGAATTACTTAATCACATATATAATACAGGACAATATCCAAATGATTGGCTAATCTCAACCTTTATTGCAATACCGAAAAAATCAAATGCAAAAAGGTGTTGCGACTACAGACTTATTAGCTTGATGTGCCACATTCTAAAATTGTTTCTTAAAATTATCCATAAACGGATATATGCCAAATGTGAAGCTGCTATGGGAAACTCTCAATTTGGGTTCAAAGAGGCTATCTCGGGTACCCAGAAGCCCTTCTCTGCATACAAGTACTTGTTCAGAAATGTAGTGATGTGCAGAAGGACGTTTTTATATGTTTCATTGACTATGAAAAGGCTTTTGACAACGTCTAGCACGATAAATTAATGACTATTCTGAGAGACATTCGTATTGAAGAAAAAGAAATAAGATGCATACAAAACCTGTACTGGAATCAGAAAGCCCAGATAGAAGTAAATGGCGAACTAACTGATGAAATATCAATATCTAAGGGGGTCAGACAAGGATGCATCTTATCACCTCTGCTGTTCAACATATACTCACAAAAGATATTTCATGAATCGATTAAAACTGAACGAATAGGTATAAAAGTTCATGGAACATTAATAAATAATATACGTTATGCTGATGACACCACACTAATAGCTGGAAGCCTATCAGGATTGCAAAAACTATTAGATAGACTTACATGCGTAAGCGAGCTATATGGCCTTAAAATTAATATAAAGAAGACAAAATATATGATAATCAGCAGAAAGGATCAAAATTACAATACAATACTCAAAATAAAAGATGATACAATCGAACGCGTTAAAAACTTTACATACTTGGGAACACTGTTGAACGAACAATGGAACATGTCAAAAGAAATAAAACGTCGTGTGGAGTTAGCCAGAGGTGCTTTCTACAAATATAAGAAAGTTCTTACTAACCATGACTTGAGTCTCTCGACAAAGACCAGATTCGTAAAATGTTATATTTGGTCCACATTATTATATGCAGTAGAGGCGTGGACAATAAAAAAAGCTGATGAGAAAAAACTTGAAGCCTTCGAAATATGGGTATACCGTCGCATTTTGAAAATACCTTGGACTGCGCGGGTCACAAATGAAGAAGTCTTAAGAAAAATGAATTTGGATCGACAATTGCTGAAATCTGTCAAAAGCCGTAAAATTGCATACCTAGGACATCTCATGAGGAACGATAAGTACAAATTTCTCCAGACCATTATTAAAGGCAATGTTGAAGGAAATCGAGTTCGAGGCAGAAAAGAGTTATCTTGGATTAAAAACATCCAGGATTGGACTGGATACAGTAATGAAAGAAATCTAATACACGCTGCAAGAAATAGAGAATTAATATCACTAACATAACATAAAATGAAGTATATAAAATAAAATGTATAAAGAATATATTTATTACTAGCAGGGACGTACGCAGGGGGGGGGGGGGGGGCACGGGGGGCCCGGGCCCCCCCCGAAATGTTTTGGTCGAACAAAATTTTTTAAGCTACTGTAACTAGTTATTATATTTTTTTCTCATAAAAATGTTTGTATATTTGAAGATTTCAAATTAAAACTTAAATTTCCTTAATTTTCTGAACAGAAAATGTACATCATTAACAAGTTTTGTAAGAAAATATTTTAAAAATTTTTGTTTGTAAGCTGTTTTTGAGAGAAACTTCCAATGAAATCTGAATTACTTCTTCATGTCATATCATACCACTATCAAATTCTAATTCCTTAATGAATATACCCCATGTCTTTTATTTATTCGAACTGTATAGAGCTCTCGAGGCTTAAAACTCATCCGGTTATAACAAAAATAACGAGTTCAGTATTGTGGGAATGGAAATATATAAAAAAATCTATTGAACAAAATGTATGAAGGGTCGGTCCTTCGTGGACTACATATTGAAAGCCAATTAGAAAATTGTTTTACTGCCATCGCAAAAATTTTGTTATTCTGTTTTAGACAAATTTGCTGCTAAACAGTATGAGAAAATAATAAAGACAAATGAATTTTTGTGCGTCACTTGGTTTTTACTTATCATCACCGAAGTATAATTGTAACCTCAGACTTTAGATTACGAGATTATATACACTAGGATTGTATCGTATAGATTTCATCAAAATAATGATTTAAGACTTCACATATGTTTGGACGATATTCGTTTAAGCCAAGATGGAAGTACTTACCACCGTCCGTCCGTCTGTATCTCTGTTTGTCTGGCAGGTTGGAACTCATGATAACTCTCGGTCCAAGTTATGGATCTCGTAATGTTTTGTCCAAATTAAATTTAAGTCATATCGGTACCTCCGCCATAATAATTCAAAAATGTTCACTAAAATGGTCGAAGGGACTAACCGATTCGGTCTAAAATCGAACCTAATATGGTTCGCAAGATTACTTCCAAAAGTACATCAAGGTCCAAGAGAATATGTTTGGACAACATCTTCAGGTCTCTTATACAAGTCTAACATAACTGCAGTTTAAAGACTGTTCGATGATCCTTTTGACATTTTGTAGTCTTGTTTACAGCGATATCATACTTTTTGTGGACAAGTTTATGCTTCCTGTCAAAGCTCTAAATACTACGGTGGCCAACTAAAAAGCTTATGGGCGCGGTAACTATCGAGAGGAGTGTCTCTTAAATAATTATTAGTGAATAATTATGTGGGGTTCAATAAGGATCGATTGTTATTTGTCAAAACTATATAGAACTAAGTCCATCAAAGTGTTTGTCATCGAGTCCAAAAACTTCTAATCGTACAATTAAGAAAACAATTATAACGCTTTTTTTGTAACATAATATTAAAAGTGAAAATAATCCTGGTATCAGAATCTATCACTTTCGGTAAATAACACTGTTCAACATTTTTAAGGTAATCTTGTGCAAATAATTTGAAGTGAGGATTTTTTGAAAGTACAGACCCAAAGTACAAAAGCCCTAGTTCCGTTTTGTTGAGTCGGATACAGCTTGGATTTTATGACCCCATCTAAACATTGTTAAATATAGACTTTTTAAACAACTCGGAGCTATATCTCTGAAACCAATACAAATCTTCTTCTGACCTTTGCAGCAAATTTGTAGATAAGGGCCAAAATAAAATATTTGGAGAAATGAAAAAAAAAATAAATTTTATAATATATCTAAAAAGTCCATAATTTGTATACATTTCGCACCATATCTCCAAAACTGTTAAATTTTTCTTAATGTTTTCATTTGGAAACATATCAACGACAACGACAGCCGATATTCTTAAAAATTAGGCTAAGATCATCGAAATAGTGAAAATGTTGCTATAGCAAAGACAACGGCAAATCTTTGTGGTTGTGAAATTCTTCGATAAACCATAACGTGGACCTGTATGATTAACAAGTAAAAAAGCATCAGTCGGCTTTGCCGACAGAGATATACCCTCAGCCTGTGCAAATTAAAACACATTTTTCACAAAAAACTTATGTATTTAGGGGGTTTCAAAATTTTGGTCATATTAACCGACAAAAATTTAGATTAGGATTAAAGTTCAAAAATTTTGCGGAAAAAGTACTTAAAGGAATGGACCGACATAGAACATGGGGGTGCCATAGGGGGTTTTTACACCCTTCGGGCTGTTTTCTCAAGAAGTATGGACTTGTCCCTGAAACAACTTTTACCATCGTAATTGATGCAGTGAATGTAAGTTGCTTCAACAAAAATCAAAGTGATTCAATAGCAGGTCTTAAAGTGAACTTATCCAAAATTTTGTGTGGGAGGTACTCTAAGGAGTTTACCGATTGAGTCCATATTGAAACCTCATCTAAGTATGGTAGAATTTCCATCGGACAAAAATTTACCGGGAGCTTTCGAAGGGAAACATTCATTGTGTTTTGTATGTAGCATAAAAACTAAAAACGTATTTTCCTCGAAGTGACACTTTATATGTTTTTGTGGGACTATTGTACACATAAATCATGTGCTTAACCGAGAGAGTCTTAAAAAAAACTGCTGACGGATTAAAAAAAAATATCAATTTTGTTTTTTGTTTTTGTTAAAATCGAAATTTTGATTTTAACTGTTCAACATTTTTAAAAATTTATTTTTTTAATTCCTTTTCGATAATGGACAAGATTATTAAGTTCGTAATGATCCCACAAAAATATATGCTGATCCGCAAACTGCTTTAGTAAAAACAGTGCTTTATAAGCGGGCATTTGTAAGATAATTCAAAACAAGTAAGAACAGACTATAGTCGGACGGGGCCGACCATGTGATACCCTATACCACTATCCCTGTGCACTAGCTTTCCGGGCTAGCTTTTGATAAATGATAACTTTTATTTAAATGTATACACAAAAGTTTTGATCAATTTAACCCGCAAAATATTATCCGATCATACCGTTGACTTGCACGCTACTTCTTCATCTCAAACCAAAACTACGTTTAAAATTTCGCGCCGATCGGACTATTATTGCGACCTACAGAGCGGCTACAAAATCGAGCAAAAATTTTGTTTTTGGTCCATTTCATCCCTTTAACATTTCACGATCATCGCCAAAAACTAATCAGTTCTATTCTGGTCCAAACCCGACCTCCATACTAAATTTCGTGACAATCGGTCCATAATTGCGGCCTCTAGCTTGATTACAATTTTTAATGGACGGACAGACGGACGGACGGACGGACGGACACACATCGCTAAATCGCTTTATCTCGTCGAGATATGAAGTTTGGTATACCACATGAGGGGTCTACGACGAATATTTCGCGGCGTTACATGAATTTTTGGGAAAACAAACTTATTATACCCTTTTCAACATTGTGGTATAGGGTATAAAAAAAAAAAAAAAAAAAAATAGAAGGTAACTTAAGGTTTAATAGATTTTTTTATAAAAAAAGCATGAAAATGGCTTTTCTCATGCTTATAAGTGGCCATAACCCCTTAAAATAGTTTTACGTAACGCTACACAACATTTGAATTTTTCATGATTTTTGGTCAAGTTGTGCCCCCCCCCCCCCCCCGAAATGAAATCCTGCGTACGTCCCTGATTACTAGCAGACCCCGGTCCGCGTTGCTGGCCCGTCGTAATGAGTTTTAATGACGACTTTTTATCGACTTTATGCTTGACAATTCAAAAATAGGTATTTTCTACCTCACTTCTTCGCTCCATTGTCAAACCGAGAAGGAATTTTTGTCTGTAGCCTTTCTTTTCTCTTACGGACTTTGTCGGATTTTTCGCCAATTTATGCTTTTTAGGATTTATTATCGTCCATGTCCCTGTCTTTATCCTAAAGCGATCTAATTATAAAAGTTAAAAAAGTGGTTAAATCGAATTCTCCCGCTTATTGAGACTTATATGTTTTAGCTTTTCATGGCTGATGGACCGTTGATCCTGACCATTCAAGTAAATTTGTAAATATATAGTTTTTCTTGATCGGGGGCGCAACCACCGTTGTCTCGAAAACTAATTTGCAACCCGATGCACTCATAAGTTTAGCAAATGTAGTGATTATAAAATAATAGGCCCCGAAATTCGTCTACAAATATATAGCAGTTTACACCACGGGACATTCCTGAATATTTTCTGAATATTAGGTTCAGTAGTTTTGGAAAAATAATGTTTTGAAAAGAGTGGGCGTGATCATCAGATTTCAAGATATAAGATATTAAAAAAAGAAGGCCTGGTCCGGTATTTTGGCTCCAAATATGTACCTAGGGTGCACACAACTTCATTGCCTACAAAAATGTATGCTGAAACCGATATAATCATACGTTTGGCTTATATGTATAGCGTTTAACAGAAAGGCATGGGGAAGGTACCCCACCTCTTCCGAAATTCATAAAATATACATAACAACGGCAAACATTGAGCTTTTGTCGCAAATTTTGTGGAAATCCCTTCAGTTATGACATATTAAAAGAAAACAGGCGTGGTCGGGCCTATAGGCCCTAAAGAAGTACCTAGATTGTAAATTAATCATTAAATTTTTAATCCGATACATGCATAATTTTTGCAAATATAACGTTTTTTAAAAATATCGCGTAGGGGAGGTACCCCGCTCCCTCTGGAATTCAATAAAATATGTAACCTGTTTTCGGTAGGCGTGGTAGACTTTTCTTTCCAAAAAACCTATGTTGGGTTATGACAGCATTTGATTTTTATTCATAAAGGAAAGGCGTTCTTTTAAATATGCCCCCTTCAAAATTCAAGAAAATATGCCCGTACATTCCCTGACATTTTCAGAAAAATCGGTTCAGTAGTTTTGTAGATATAACATATTTAAAAAAGTGGGTGTGGTCAAGTCATTAGATTCTAAAAAAGTGGGTAAGGTCTTCCGAAATAGATACATTCCGAAATTCAACTGAATTTGTAGCCTATTTTAAGCGGGGGCCATCCTTGTACATTTCCTGGCAATTTCAGGAAAATCGGTTCAGTAGTTCTTGTAGAAATGATAAAAATTGAAAATTGAAAAAAGTGCTCGTAAATTTTCTTTGCATAAAAACCCAAATCGGGTTATGGCGCACATTTTACAGAAAAAATTATCGAAATCGGTCCAGCCGTTCTCAACTGATGCCATGACCAACGATCGACATTTGATTTTTATTTTTAAAGATTTCAAAGTTTAGACAAATCGCGATTAATTAGAAAGTGAGCGTGGTTGGATCTTAAGTCCCAAACTAAGTACGTAAGGTTGGAGACACAATCGCCATTGACTCGCAAATAAATTCCGAATTTTATTGAATTTTAACAAAAGTAGGGCATAGGGGAGGTACCCGCCCGATCCGAAAGTCCAAAAATGTGTAGCCTATTTTTATCGGTGACCAACCCTGTACATTCGCTGAAAGTTTCAGGAAAATCGATTCAGTAGTTTCGTAGATATAACATATTTAAAAAAAGTGGGCGTTGTCCAGTCTTAATGCCGTCGGAGACACAATCGCCATTAACTCGGAAATTAATTTTCAAACCGATACATTTGTAATTGTTGCAAATATTGCATTTTTACAAAAATAGGGCATAGGGGAGGTACCCCGCCCGATCCGAAATTCAACCAAATATGTAGCCTATTTCAACAGGGGGCCATCACTCTACGTTCCCTGAAAATTTCAGGAAAATCTATGGAGTAGCTTCGTAGATATAACATATTTATAAAAGTGGGCGGAAAAGTGGGCGTGGCAAATTTTTCTTTGCATAAAAACCTAAACTGAACTATGACTAACATTTCCACAAAAAATTATCCAAATCGCTCCAGCCATTTTCAACTGATTCAATTACCAACAAACGACAATTGAGTTTTATATATAAAGATATTGTATGATCGCTTTATATCCGAATACCGGATGTGCAAATAAAGAAGAAGAGAATATGACAAAATTGCTGGATATGATAAATTACGTGTACTGTCTATCAATCCACATTTATATTGGCTCATACCTTCCTGCTATCAATATATTCGTCAACAGATCAACTGACTTATTACGCTCAATTACAGTCGTACCTCAATTGTCCGAAATGGTCGGGACCGGAGGTATTACGGATAAATGAATTTACCCGATAATGGAGTAACACTGTTTCTTATATATTTTTAATATAAATAGAGCAATTAGGAATTTAATGCGAAGTTTAAAAGTTTGAAACCGTTCCAAAATATTTCGTTCTTGCACAGCAATCCAGGATCACAAAGATTTTTCGGTTAATCGGTGTAAAATTAACAAATAATTCTGTGTTTTCGTTTCCCGGATAATGGAGGTATGCGGATAATCGATTCCCGGATAATCGAGGTTCGACTGTATTATTATTACTCAATCCCTCGGTAGCGGATTGACCCAAATTCATAGTATTTCGGCCAGCGGCTGCCAACCCAGCTAGAAACAACAACAATTGACTACTCTTTATCCGCTGTACATCTCTGAACTATGGAAAAGCTATGTTGGCAAGTGTGAAGGCTGTGTAGTCCTCAGCTAGCAGAGAGAATTTTACGGGGCAACATCATTGCTGCAGTCGCTCGCTATATACCCGCTTGATGAATATCCGAAATATGATCAAACTTCCCAGCAATATACTTAACATCACACGTTAGTTTGTGTGACGTTACTCATACATTGTAGAACTAGGACAGAAGAATCGTAGCGGTGCAGATCCGCTATTATTATACCCTCAGCAATTAAGGTAACACCGGCATATACACTTTCATACGGACAAAATGTGCCTCATCAAAAAATATGTTTGGACGAAATTCGTTTCAGACAATTTAGGTTCGATTTAGCAATGTCCGTCCGTCTGTCTGTCTGGCTGGCTGGAGCGCACCATAACTCTGGAACAGATCAACCGATATTTTGTCCAAACTTAGTTTAAGTTAGGAGAAGAGCCATATCGGTCCACTCCCTCAGGAAAAATTGTTGGCCAAATAACTATTAAAGGGAGTAACCGATTTGGTCTATACTTTGCACATCGTTAAATTTCTATCAGACATAGATAAGGTTTCAATATGCACTCTATCGGTCCACTCTTCGTTTACCTCCTATACAAAATTTCGGAAAAGTTCAGTTTAAGACCTACTGTGGAATCGATTTGATTTTTGTTGTCACAACTTTTATTCGCTGCCCCCATTACGACGTTACAACTTTTATCAAGAGCAGGACCCTATGTCCTGAGAAAATAGCCCGGAAGTTGTAAGAAACTCCTACGGCACTATGTGTAGTGGCTGGAGCGCACGATAACTCTTGAACTGAACAACCGATTTAGCCTTCGTAATATTAGGTCCAAACTTATTTAAAGTTCGAAGATGATGCTTATCGGTCTATTCCTTCCCGTACCTCCCCCACAAAAGTTCAAAAATATTCGCTAAAATCGTATGCGCGATATATCTTAAACGGAGCTACCGATTTTATCCAAACATATTGTTCCACTCTTTGTGGTACATCCCTCACAAAAGTTCTACACTTTTGTTTAAGTACAGTTAAAGGCCAGTTTGAGGAACCTTTGGAAATTTTTACCAAGGGTACTCCTTGCGGTTCTGTTTACAGCGATATTATATTTTTCATGGGCAAGTGCATGCTTTACATCATAACAGTCCAAAATCTCTAAATTATAGGGTGAATGGTGGACTGATTCACACAGGCTGATGGTAAATCTATCGAAAGGGATGGACTAAAATGGACAATTCGGTTCAATTCTTCTGGTACCTCCTCCTCACCACTTATGGTCTTTAATCCAAATCCACATTTTTGACGCCAAGTTCAAGGATTTTGGTTGTGTAGTAAATGAAAGTTTCAACTCACACAGGTTGAGGGTATATCACTGTCGGCATTGTCGACTGGATCCCTTTAATGAGCAGCATGAGGGTTAATAATTTGAAAAATGAAATCAGCGGCCCAAGAACATAAGTACTCAAGACAAGGCTAAAATTCATTAATTTTTAGAGTTTTTGGACAGGTTTTTCAGAAAATTGGCAACCCTGCAGTGGTTCCTCGGACTGGATCTCCGTGAATACCATATCGGTATTCCTCATTTTCTTTCATATTAACAGCGGTGTATACAACACAAAGATGAAGGTTGACAAATAAATAGGAAACGATAGATAAAAATGTTTTTACGGGAGATAAACATGTTTTCTATTCATAATTCTTAAGGTGAATAATAAAGGCCCTTACACATACGTAAATATCCATCTTTACACAACCAAAGAAGTACATGTTATTTGTTGTAACTTAATTTAGTACAATTGCTAAATTCATTCCGTGCTTTTAAAATCTTTATTTGCCCAACTGCCATTTTTCTTTTTCTGCCTTGACTGAAATAGCATCGGAACCAGAAAACAAACCATTTACCAAACTCCACAAACAGTTAAATGTTATTTTGTGGATATCTCAATCTATGGTGAAATGGTTAATGTTGCTGGTGTTTACATTGCTCGAGCACTGGATATTGCATTCACTTGTGATAGGTACGGCACTCTAACTATTTTCTTTGCGATAGAGTGCCGTAAGTATTTTCTTTTAATGGTGAGGAGGTCATAGCACGCAGGACTGGTAGTAGTCCACCGTTACCAGGGAGACACAGAACCATAAAGTAAAATGCAATAAAATTTATGGCTTTAACTGGTGTTACGCATTTTGCAATGCCTTTTGCTCTGCTTCATAATTTCAAAGGTGTTTATGGTCGTGTTATATATTTGATGCTGTTGCATCCGGTTATAGCCTGGTTGGTTGCTCGTTTTTTATCTTTATATTTCATGGAAATAAAGATGCAATCGTGGCGACTAAGAAAAAAGGTTTCCAGCTTTGAGATGGTGAATACTAATTACAGGCAATTGGTTTAGCTAATGACCGAAGGGGTGCAGGAAAATTTTATAGCGGAAGTCATTGCGTTTCGTTGAGGATTTAATTTATGTTGAGGATTTAATAGAAATTGGGTTTTTAATATTTTTTAAATCTTCCACTATTTGTTTAAGATTTGATTAAGGCATGAGAATTTTAAGCTTTAAATATTCTTTAAGAGGAACGAAAAAGGTAATAGTACTCAAAAAAGTACAGCTTTAACAATATTTTGATGTGCTGATGTACCGGCATGAACTTTGTCTCTTCTTTATGGATGATCAACTGGTGTCATGAGTGGCAGATAGTCCTCCGGGCGACGGCATTCTGACAGATTTATACATTATTCCACTGCTCATATTACCATCAACATGGGCATCATGTTCCCATCAACCAAATTCTGTAGCCAGTTACTTGAGGATCGCGTTCCCACTTCTTATTGCAAAAAGTAGTGCCTTATGAGAACTTATTTAATAAGTTGTTTAACTAACACGGTATGTCTTTGGTTAACTGGAGGTTAGAATCGAGAATCTGGTGGAATGCTCAGCTCCCTTTCCAATCAGAAAACTACTATATTCTTAATTTATGAAGTCGGGTGGGAATCATTGACGAAAGTTTGCGCCAAAGATATGCTGTTTGCTAGAACACGGTATTTATCTGATCACGCTGTAAAAGGTCGTGATTTCGGTTTGGTTGACCAGCTTTATATTCCTCTGGTTGTTAGCTAGGATAAAGTGTTAAACTTTAAGGTAATTTTAGAAATTTTCTACCACCACACGCTTACTACCTTCCAACAGAGTGGCATATAAGCTTTGTTCCTTTACTTTTTTAATGATAAAAGTGGTAAAAGAGAAAACTGCCAAAATTGCTCTCTCATGACCAGAAAAGTGGTAGATCTGGTAACAATGTTAAAAATGAACATAAAGATTCAAATTTCTACTTTTAGTTTTCTTTTTTAATTTTGTTTTGTCAGCCTGTGTTTTTTTATTTTGTTTTCGTATTTTTTTTTTCATTGCCAAATAATCTTCAAACTAATGTCTACCATTTTTTACCCGAAGAAGAGAACAAGATGTTTGTCCTCTCTCCCTCTCTCTTTTAAAAATAGCTTCCAGTTTTACAATTTTTTGGGGGTTAAGGAACGCTTTGCAGGTTAAAAATGGTAACCTCAGGCAAGAAAAGAAACAAAACTATAAACTATTCATCGGTACAGTTGTTGTGAATGGTGTTGAAACTAAATCGCAGGAATGTTGTATTATCGTGGTACTGAACATGAGATGGGTTTTAATATTTCTACGACCATTCGGCAGATTACGATATTGGAAACAAGCTGGGAGAACGCAATTTCTTAAGCAACTGGTAGCGGTTAACATTGCTGACAGAATAAATTGGCACAAGAATGGCTTGACCGAAATATCAATTGCAACATCAGGCGAAACCGCGACAAGCCCACTCATTTTTTTTTTTTATTTCCTTCGACAATAGAATGACGTGGAACTCAACATAAGGTTACGAGTCATCATCTTAGAGACCCCAAAGCGTTCTTGAAATCCAAACCTGTGTTTGTGGTTCTGTTTACATCGATATTATGCTTTTCGTGGGCAAGTCCATGCTTCCTAACATAGTGGTCCAAGAGCTCTAAGTAATGCGGTGACCAACTGAAATGACTGGTGGGCTCGATATCCATCGAAAAGTGATGGCTCCCAAAATAAGATCCACTTCCGAATTAAACTATGTATGTCGATTCATTCCTCCGCAACATCTTTGAACTTGATTCCAAATTTGTATATTTTTGTCGGTAAGTTCATACGTCCAAAAAGGAACGGCATTCGATTCGATATTGTCAAAAGATGAACATTTCAATTTAAACAGGCTGAGGGCATATCTCTGTCGGCAAAGCCGACTCATAATTTTTTTACTTCTTTTCCACAATTATTTACCATTTTTATTATTTTTTTTTTCGAAAACATTTTCTTGACTAGTTGTATTTATATGAAGAAAAAAAGTCTGCCGTTTTGCATATTACAAAAACGCCCTAAAGCTGAGGGTTATAATTAAACAAACCTGAGACTTGATTGTACCCGCACTGAAGTCATACAAGTTAACAAATTGAAGCACCCAACAAGAATTCTTAATTATTTTTCTACAAAAATATAGAAATAATGAAATGTTGTAGCAATTACTTCCATCCACCCGTGTTCTTAACATTGCAGATTTTATAGTTTTATTCATAACGTTGGTGGTGTTGGTACTTCGGTTAACATCTACATACATACATATAAATGTACAATGTATTTCATTTACCAACAAGAAGTCAACATATAAAGCCATAAAAAAGTAAGAAAATAGTATTTTCTTCGCTAGTTTTGTGGGTGGTTACAAAGGTAATTGACTGAATTTTTATGGTGGTAAACCAGCTCATACATATTTTGGGAAAAGAAACAAGGGTCTTAGCACAGCATAATATATTTCTTCTTCTTCTCGTATTGTAAGTACTTTAAGTGAAAATGCTAGTAGTGGATGGAAATTGATGGGGTTGTTATATCTTAGAGTTAAACGAGTTTATTTGTTGTTAGAATATGTTAAATCTTTATATGCGTTTTACTGGAACATTTTGGAAAACTCTAACCTCAAGATAAAAAAATCTTTCTTTCAAATGATTTTTTTTTTTTCAATTTAATTTTTCCACTAAAATTCTCTGTGATGAATTTTTTATCACAACAAACATCTTTATTTTAGAGAACAAGCAGCTACCAAAATCACTTTGATTTCATCGTCTTGTGCCATGTATTCAGACTAGCAGGGCCATTAGTAAAAGCAAATAACTTTGAAATCATTATAACATTACACGAGTCAACACGAGATAGCAGAGAACAGCGTATAATCTTATCTCCTTGGCAATTTTATAAATTTATTAGGTTTCATAGGTACTTAAAGACTTTCATGTATTCACAGATCTCGCTTATGACCACAATCATAATGAGAACACAGCACACGAATACATACACTTAGTTGTGGTAATGGTTGAGTGTTTAATGTAATTTTTACTAATTAGTAGAAGACCCGTTTTACTGTAGTCACCTGAGGAGAGGTCAAAGATTGATTGTTAAGCATTTTCATTGCAAAATCGCCAATTTCAACACAAACTTATGTATTCACAACATTCAGAGCTGTAAATGTATTCGTTGGACAACACTGTGTGTAATTTTTGAGTCATGTTTTATTAACAATATTCTGACAACGCAGCGTGATAGAAGACCAAAAAGGAGAAGACATGTATGTGTCTCGCCGTTTTTCCCTATCTCATCAACTTTCGCGGTTATAGGTCTCACAATGTAAAATTCCAGGTAATTCGGCTTAAAAACGTAGCTATGCCATAACATGGTTCTATGCTTGCAATTTGTGGTGGAGATGTTTTGTGACCACTGGGAGCCTCAAATGTGAAATTACAGGTAGATCGGTCTAAAAGTGTAGCTAAAATCCGCAAAATACCGAAAATCGGGAGGTACCGTTATATGAGGGCTGTACCAAAATATGAACTTATGTGGATGATTTATGGTGAAGATGTTTTGTGACCACTGGGAACCGCAAAAGTGAAATTATTGGTAGTTCGACCCAAAAGTGCAACTAAAATCCGAAAAATACCGAAAATCGAGAGGTACCGTTATATGGGGGCTATACCAAAACATGGACCTATGTTGACGATTTTTGAGGGTGATGTTTTGTGATCACTGGGAACCCGAAAAATGAAATTACAGGTAGTTCGGCCCAAAAGTGTAGCTATAATCCGCAAAATACCGAAAATCGGGAGGTACAGTTATATGGGGGCTATACCAAAATATGGACTTATGTTGACGATTTTTGGGGAATATGTTTTATGACCACTGGAAACCTCAAAAGTGAAATTACTGCAAAATACCGAAAATCAGAAGTTACCGTTTTTTTGGGCTATACTAAAAAATAGACCTACGTTGACAATTTTTGTGGAGATGTTTTGTAACCACTGGGAGGGAACTTGACGTGTGAAATTAAATATACATCGGCCTAAAAGTGCAGCTATAATCCGCAAAATACCGAAAATCGGGAGGTACCGTTATATGGGGGTTATACCAAAACATGGACCTATGTTGACGATTTTTGGTGGAGATATTTTGTGACCACTGGGACCCTCAAATGTGAAAATACAGGTAGTTCGGCCCAAAAGTGTAGCTAAAATCCGCACTAGGAGCCTCAAATGTGAAATTACAGGTAAATCGGTGTAAAAATGTAGCTAAATCCTCAAAATACCGAAAATCGGGAGGTACCGTTATATGGGGGCTATACCAAACCATTGACCATGGTTGAGAATTTTTGGTAGAGCTGTTATGTGACCACTGCGAACCACAAATGTAATATTACAGGTAGTTCAGTCCAAAAGTGTAGCTAAAATCCGCAAAATACCGAAAATCGGGGTGTACCGTTATACGGGGGCTATACCAAAACATGGACCTATGTTGACAATTTCTAGTGGAGATAGTTTCTGATCGCTGAGAACATTAAATGTTAAATTACAAATAGTTCGGTCCATAAATGTAGCTAAAATCCGCAAAATAACAAAAATCTGAAGTTGCAGTTATTTGGGGGCGATACCCAAACGTGGTCCTATATAGCCCATCGTCGAACTTGACCTGCATATGGGAAAAATAAACTTTGGTGAAAAAGTTAAAAGTTTTAGGTCAATTATTACGGACGCTAGAGTAATTACAACAGACGGACATAGCTATATCCATTCAGAATTGTATCTTGATCAAGAATGATTATTTCAATGCGTGACAAACGAAGAAACAAACTTAAAAATCACGATGTTTCCGGATCTAGTGAGATACCCTATTTGTATCTGTTATCACATGTCCACGTTAATTTTGCCTGCACCCAAACCAACAGAATGATGTTGCATTTTTTGGAACTTCCTTCTGACTCGTGTATATTCAAAAAACCTAACCCAACCCACACCACACCACACCTTTGCAAAACAATACCGCACGTTTTAAGAAGACATTTATCGCCAAATAAATGCCACTTACCTACCGATGCATTCATACCCATTTAACACCAATTTAAAATCTTGCATTTGCCGATTGTTCTTCTTTCCAGCCATAGCAATTTGATTTAAGAAAATATATTTCACCAATATTTTTAACAAGATATTTGCACTTTTAGTTATTGCTATCACGTGAGTTTTGTGCACACGACTGGAACAAAAACGATAAAAATCGAAAAAAAGGAAAAGAGGCACGGTTACAAATTCCAATACTACATCCAACCAACCAACCAACAACAGGCATTTGGTGGTGATGGTCATGTTTGATGTTTTGGAATTGCAAACATTTTGCTAACTTTTTGTTTGCCAGTGGAATACTGAGAAACCGTCAGAGTTGAACTAAAGTATTTGTCCTTACCATTGGCATGACCCCCCACCGAACATTTGATGTACGATTTATAGCAAGGCAATGTTTTGTTTTGGAACTTCACCGTCCTTGTCGTCAGCATACCGGAAATAGTGTTAACTTGTTTTCGTTGCTTCCATCCAAATGGGATTTTTCAAATACATATGTGTGGTGGGGTTAAAAATTCAACAGACGCTGTTCTGTACTTTCATGGAAAAAAGCTCTCCAAGAGAGAGAAAAAAACTCACTGGAAAAAAAGTTTTTATTCGGAGTGGTAAGCCATGCGATACCCTTTCATCACTACTTCAAATTTTAAACAAATTAGGATAAAACTAAAAATCTGTAATAAATATAATTTGTGCAGAATACATGTAAGCTCATGTTTCTCACAAGTTCAACTCGAGGAAGAAGAAGATCTACACATATGAACAAAATGATGTAACAGTAATAAGAACCTACCTTCTTCGGTATTACTGGTGGCAAATTAAGAGATTGAAAACGAATGACTTTATCATAATGCAATATAGAATTTCTCTATGCTCATTTCTCTTACTTCAAGTTAAGATTTACCTCTCTGTATTGTCTTTTGAGGGGCTTCTTTAAAAAGTCGATAAGCGTATGTAAAGTTGGCAAACTAAACTGTGCGGCAGCATTTTTGGGGGGATGGACAATTTCCTTTGGATATGAAAGCCCTTGATGAATATACTAAGAACCCAAAAGGAAATTTTCGCCATAGGGCAAGTTTCTGAGAAATCGCGCGATGAAGTTTTTGGGAAAATAGCTCCATATCTCTGTTTGGCGTTGTTGTAGCTTCGTTTTGAGGTGACATGTCTTCAGTAAAATCGGCGAATCTTTTTGTAGAACATTTCATTCTTCTAACTCAATGCTTTCCATATCCTTTTCGTCCATTATTTTTGAACCGTAGTGAAAGTACCACAAGATGAGATATTTCAGCATCTAAATATTCTACAAGAATGTTGCTCAGAAGATTTAAGGTACGGTTCTCTTTGACAACTAATCGTTTTTGTCCCCTTTTCATTGTCATTTTTAACATTTAATCGGACTTGGTTCAGAATTAAACTATGTTTTGTTTTTCTGTATATTCGTTATTGGTTATGTATAGGTATGTAGATATAACAATTGGTTATTGCTTATGTAGACACCAGGGGTGCTGCTGAAAAATTTACCACAAAAAGCTCTTGTAATGATGAACACGTTAATAACAAATTTTCTTGGAGGATAGATCCGTTTATCTCAGTTTTTGAACCGGATATTCCGTAATTAAAAACGATTTTTGAACCGGTTTTTAGTAACCGATTAAACTTATATGTATACCACTAAAAAGCTTATTGAGTTATCAATCAAATTAAATTAATTCGCTTATGAAAACTTTGCTAGTTACAGTTCTAGGACAAAAACCCACGCAATCCCACGGCAGCGGGTTCTTTCGTACCGGATTGACCCGGAACAACACAAAACCAATGTTCCGGCCAGCAGCTGCCACCTCAGTGTGTACATGTTCGTATTTGTTTCGTTTTTCTGTATTGGGATCAGCATATCCCGGAATGCCTACTCCGAATTTTATTGGTCCGAGCCGGGACGGAGGAAAACCCAGGACCAATATATCTGTGCTCAGTTTGTCACATCCGCATCTTCACCCACATCCAACCTTCGGTAAGATGCAATAGATGTCAGGAGTGGGTGCATCTAAGGGGTTGCTCTGCACTCGTCCACGTGAGGGACTACGACAGGGACTATGTTGCTGCATGCTGTGTGAACACAGTCCCCAGTGAGTCGTCGTCGGATTACGAGACTCCCGCGTCGCCTGATTACGAAACTCCCCCGCAGTCCCCTCGACAACAACCGCACACGCAGCCTTTAACACCAGCCGTTGTTTCCCAATCCCCGAAAATGCAGCCTTTTTGCAATTGAATTGCAATGGACTCCGAGGTAAGCTCGAGGAGATAGTAGATTTTATGAGTCGGAAGAACATCAAGATCGCGGCGGTGCAGGAAACCAAGCTGAACAACAACCACAGCTTAGAGCATTGTGATGGTTACAATGTTCTGAGGAAAGATCGCACCAGAAGTGGAGATGGGGGATTGGCTTTCCTATTGCACCAGTCTGTCCAATACAGACCTATCTCGCTTGAGCCTGTCTCTAATGACCCGTACATGGAATGTATGGGGGTAGCAGTCAGGTGTGGAGCTGACGAGATAGAGTTGCTGAATGTATACATCCCGCCGAGAAATAGCTGTATCCCTGATTATAGCCCTGACATTAGCCCGCTCTTGCAAGGCCATAATCGTCTGGTCCTTAGGGATTTTAATGCGCATTATGAGATGTGGCATTCGGCCCTCGGAAACGACCAGAGAGGTACAGCGCTGGCTGAGCAGATTTATAGCTCCACGTTTTGCACGGTCAATGAGGACGCCCCTACCAGAATTAGAGGAGAGTGTCACAGGTCGCCTGACATAACCATCGTGTCACCTGGCCTGACAAATGACGTTACCTGGCAACCCGTCATTTCCCTTGGATCAGACCATCTCCCCATAATTGTCTCCATTAGCAGACCACCCGACTTCATCACCTCTGAAGGCCGCACGTTCGTCAATCATAAAAAAACTGATTGGCCGAGTTTCAGAGAGTTCAAAAATCATCGCTTCAGAGAATTGCCCAATCCTTCTGATGTTCGGGTAGCGGAAAGGACGTTCCGGGACATCATCACTGCTGCAGCCGCTCGACATATCCGTGCTGGTCGAATACCCGAAGTAAGACCAAATTTCCCAGCAGAGGCGACGGGATTAGCAAATGATCGTGATGAGCTTCGTCGTATTAACCCCAATGACCCCAGAGTCAGGGAGCTGCCACTGGAAGTTAACAGGCTGGTCGGCGAGCATAAGCGGAACAAATGGTTAAATCATCTGAAGAGCTGCAACATTTGAGCCGGTATAGGTGAATTGTGGGCAACGGTTAAGTCACTCTCGAACCCTGGATGAAGGGAAGATAGGACCTCAGTCACGTTTGGCAACGTTACGACTGACCCGAAGAGGTGCGCAAGTATTTTCAATCGACAGTTTTTGGAGCATCCCGAGAGTGACAGGGCGAAGAGAAGAGTATTACGTCGCATCAGATCTCTTCCTGCCGAGGATGAACCACCACAATTTACAATAGATGATGGTTGGGCCCTGATGGAATCTCCATGGTAAAGTTGAAGCAGCTGTATGAGTCGGGAGTCGAGTATCTCACCAAAGTCTTCAACTTGTTGCTAGCCACCCTCGTTGTTCCCGAAGTCTGGGAAATGGGAAGGGTGGTCCCACTACGGAAGCCAGGCAAGGATGCAGGCAAAAGTGAATCATACAGACCGATTTCGCTTTTGTCGCCCGTAGCAAAGACACTTGAGGCCTTGCTCCTCCCCAGTATCACAAATAGCTATCAAGTTGCCGATCATCAACACGGATTCCGTAAGCAGCACAGCACGACAACAGCGCTTCACGCTATTACCACATATATCTGTAAAGGACTCAACCAGAGACGGCCGTGTGAAAGAACAGTGATTGTGGCGCTTGACTTATCAAAAGCCTTTGATACAGTCAGGCACTCCACTCTGTTTGAGGACATTGAGCAGACAACCCTCCGGCCAAGCTTGAAACGTTGGATAGTCAACTATATGTGTGGACGCCAGTCGTACGTTGAATTCAGGAATAAGAAGTCCAAACCCCGTAGAGTGAAACAGGGAGTTCCCCAAGGTGGGGTGATATCTCCGGAACTGTTTAACCTCTACCTCTCCTGTATTCCACCCCCTCCAGATGGCATTGAGATCCTGACGTATGCGGATGATTGCACGATCCTGGCGTCGGGTACCTATCCTGATGACATCTGTGAGAGACTGAACAACTATTTTACCGATCTTACCACCTTTTTCCATTCGAGGAATATGCAGATTTCCCCCACAAAATCTACAGCCACTCTGTTCACCACATGGACAGCGCAGTTTGGACGTGAGTTGAATGTAGCAGAATTCCGACCACAAACTGCCCTAAAATTTTAGGGGTCACATTCGACACTACATTCACGTCGTGCGCACACGCCACAGCTATCTGCGACAAGTTGAAAAGTAGGAACAAGGTCCTCAAGTCACTGGCCGGCAGCACTTGGGGTGCAGATAAAGTAACCTTGTTGGCCACCTATAACGCGATAGGTCGGTCTGTGCATACAAAGTTTATATTTTTGGATGCACCTCCGATTCTGATGCTATATCTCCGGATCAGAGCGGAATTGCAAAACAATTTATAGCCTATGTAGCTTTCAGGCGATGTAGTAATATAACCTGAAAATTTCAGCAAGATCGGTTCAGCGGTTTTTGAGTACATAAATTTCAAACAAGCAAACAAACAAAAAACATACATACATACATTTTCTGCTTTATATATATAGATAGCGGTGTTGAAGGCATATTCTTCGAATTTTGTTGTATTTATTTTGTGTCCACTTGAAATCGCCTCTAATAAGATTTTAAATCTATGTATTAATTCGTGGTTAATGCCTGTTATGTCCGCCTCTAATTCTGTGTTTTCAAAAAATCTCCTACTCGTATTGCCATCATTGGTATTACCAAAATTGGCTTTAGGCATGTCCACCAACAGCCCAGTTTCTAAGCGGAATCGCGGCAAAATCGTGGCGATGATGGTGTTGGGTTTTGCCACAACACTTTATCGTTTTCTTTACCACAAATAATTTGAAGTGGGACAAAATAACTCAAAAATATACTAGCATTGGATTCGGCGTCTTCCGAGAATTTTTGTTTGTACCGTGCTTGTTGTGACCCGTCACACACCCATTTATAAATTATCGTTAATGAATTTCTATCAATTTCGTTAAGGGTTGATAACACTTCTTGCAGATAGATTGATAACCGTTGAATAGTATGATCCAATAGGCATTGTAAATTATTTTCTGTGCAGGTAGCTGTTACTCGCAATGCCGTCTTTGGCGGGTAGCATTCTTGTTTTGCTTTCAACAAAAGGTCGTAACAAAGGTAATGCTTTGGGTTAGTTGCCCTTATTATTTCATATTGTCGTCTTGTTAGATCAGCTTCTACGAACATTTTGAGTGCTTGGAACGGGGTCAAAGGAGCAATTGTTTCACTGGTCTTGGAATAAGCTTTTCTATATTTACTAGCCTTTGTTGGTGATTTTCCTATTTCTTTGAGCAATTTTGAGGCAGTTCTTTTTCTATTTGTTTGCAATACGACTTGTGCGGCATGTATAATCATTTCATCATCAACATTTGATCGAATTTCCTCAGTTTTTCTTCTCTTGCTTCGTTCACTCGAATTCGAAAATGATTTACTCGGACGACCTGGTTGATTAAGCGAATGCACTGGTATTTCAAAAGTGCCTTCCAGCCACTATTTCAAATGTCATTCTGAAATCTTTTTATTAGGTCGAACTTGGTCTTTAGCCATTTACCAGATATGACTTAAGCAAGAATGCCATGCTTCTTATGTGTCGAGGCCTTAAAAAACGACCTAGTTCACTCAAAAGGGGCGTTCATCTAAGTGAACCTAAAAATACTTACTTAATCCAACCCCGTCTACCTTTCAGTGTGGGGTGTTTTTCAAAGGGTTTGCCATCTAGCGCATAACTTGATATTCAGACTGCTTCTTTTGTATTCTGCTTTAGTTTCGTATTCTGTCTCTCTTGGTTTTATTGGCGACGCTTCTTATATACGGCATTTCTGAAGCTTGAATGCGACTTTGCCTTCCTTTGGTATGCGTCCAAAATGCCCAAGTCTCGCATGAATATTTCAGTGTAGGCTCATACGTAGACTTGTACACAGCAAGTTTGGTTTTCGCAGTTACTTCTCTTTTCTTTACGATGTTTGAACTTAAAAATACAACTCTAAAATATACCGATTTGCAGCGTGATTTCGACTTAGAATTCTACAATGCACAAGAATTTACAGTATATATGTATGTGGAAATGTTGCCAATGAAATGGCACAATCGATATACCTTCCATTTTGGCAGTGTAGTGTGTAGCTATCGAATAAACAAACAAAATCTGGTCATGTCCATGTCGAAGAGGGGGGAATGTGCAACATTCTGTGACGACAACAACTATGTAAACATGTACATACATGTGTGCTCACATACTGAACCAGCATATCCACCAAAATGACTTAAAAGGGGGAACAAAACATTCACCAAGTTGTGACCGTCTATGTTTTGTAGTGGTTGAGAGGGTCGAACATACTTTCTGCTTTTGCCCGAAACTTTTACAAAATACTTTGAATGCAGTTCAAATCTTTGGAAAATTACTTTAAATCACCAAACAATTTTCTCCACAAACTTGCAGGAAAAATCCTTCATTCATGTTGAATTTTGTGTTACTTTTTTTTTTTTGCTAAACTAAATTCTTGTAATAGCGATTGCTTGTTCATGTTTCCTTATTTGAAGATTTGCACAGTTTTCTTTGGCTATTGGTTACAAGCATGCATGGGTTTTTTTTCTTTTTCTTGGTCTACTTTCAGAGTCACGTCACTCGTTTGTATATTCTAATGCAGCAGACAATGGCCTGGTCAAATTGCAAAATTACTGCAACTCGGTTTGTGGCGCATGTGGAATTTGTTGGTGGATTTATGTTTTTTTAGCATTTGCTCCATATTAGCTTAATTGGCTATTCGAATTTTTTATTTTTTTTTGCATATAACGTTTATATGGTTTTGGGGAACCATGATCTTTTCATGTCTTTTTTATATTTTACGTTTTATTTTATAGTCCAGTTTATTTTTACAACTTTATAACAAGGAGAGGATTAAGGTTGTAATCAAGAGGTATCCCGAAAAGCATTTGAGTTGAAAAGAAGAAGGATGTGAATATAAAAATATAAATATGTATCTAACTTCCTGTGTAATATGTCAACAAGTAAAAAGTCGTTTTATACCGTCCACTGTAAAATATTCCTAACTAAAATGAAATAATTTTTGAGTCTAAAATTGCGGACAGCAAAATTTTTGATTCAAAAAGTTTTCGACCTCGGATACACCAAATGCCTAAATTATCTATTCAAAACACAATTTTAGGTTAAGATATTTTGTGATCACGCATACTCAAATACCGTTAGAAAATTTACCAAAAAAATGTTCAGCTTCCTTAAATGGGCTATATCAAAATTTGGACATATTTTGAGGTTTTATCGTGGGGAAGTTTTGTGAACACTGGGAAACTCGAATGTAAAATTACAGATAGTTCGATCAACAAATGTGGGTCAAATGACAAATTACGACTAGTTCGGTTAAAAATTGTATCTAAAGTCCTCAAAATAACGAAAATCGGAAGGCACCGTTATATGCGAGCTATACCAAAAATTGAACTGTGTTGAAAATTTTAGGTAGAGAAGTTTTGTGACCACTGGGAACCTCAAATTAAAAATTACCGCTAGTTGGGTCATAAAATGTAGCTAAAATCCGCAAAATACCGAAAATCGGGAGGTACAATTATATGGGGGTATACCAAAACATGGACCTATGTTGATTTTTTGTGGAGATGTTTTGTGACCATTGGGAACCTCAAATGTGAAATTACGGGTAGTTCTGTCCAAAGATGTAGCTAAAATCCGCAAAAGACAAAAAATCGGGAGGTACCGTTATATGGGGCTATACCAAAACAGCAGGTAAAATCCGCAAATTACCGAAAATCGGGAGGTACCCTTATATGGGAGCTATACCAAAACATAGACGACGATTTTTTGGTGGAGAACTTTCGCAACAACTGAGAACTTAAAATGTAAAACTTCGGTTTGTAGCTAAATTCCTCAAAATACCGAAAATCGGGAGGACCTATTTTGAAGATTTTTGGTGGACATTTTCGTGAACACCGAGAACCTTAAATGTAAAATTACATCTAGTTCGGTTAAAAGTTGTAGCTAAAATCCTCAAAATACCGGAAATCGGAAGGTATCGTTATGTGGGGGCTATACCAAAACGTGGACCTATTTTTACGATTTTTTGGTTGAAAACTTTCGCAACCACTTAGACTTAAAATATCAAACAATAGCCAGCTTTGTTAAAAATTGTTGCTAAAATACCCAAATACCGAAAATCTGGAGGTACCGTTAAATGGGGACTATACCTAAACATGGACCTATGTTGAATATTTTTTGGTGAAGAACTTTCGCAACCACTGAGAACTTAAAATGTCAAACAATAGCCAGTTCTGTTAAAAATGTTTGCTAAAATCCTCAAAATACCGAAAATCTGGAGGTACCGTTATATGGGGTCTATACCTTAACATGGACCTACGTTGAAGATTTTTGGTGGAGGATTTTCATGGCCACTGGGAACTTCAAATGTCAAATTACAGCTAGTTCGGTTAAAAATTGTAGCTAAAATCCTCAAAATACCGAAAATCGGAAGGTATCGTTTTATGGGGGCTATACCAAAACATTGACCAATGTTGACGATTTTTGGTGGAGAACTTTGATGACCACTGTGAACCTTAAATGTCAAATCCGTTAAAAATTGTATCTAAAATCCTCAATGTACCGAAAATCGGGAGGTACCGTTATATGAGGTCCTACGTATTTTTGGTGGAGTACATTCGTGACCGCTGAGAACTTCAAACGTCAAATTACAGCTAATTCGGTTAAAAACTGTGGCTAAAATCCTCAAAATACCGAAAATCGGCAGCTGTACCAAAACATGCACCAAAGTCCAATATTCTTGGAATGTAAGTTTTGTGGTCACTTGAAACCATATATGTCAAATTATAACTAATACGGTCTAAAAATAAAACCGTCTAAATACCTGAAATCGGGCGGTTCCGTTGTATGGGGGCTATACCAAAACGTGGACCTATATAGCCCATCATCAAACTAGAGCTGATTGCAAACAAAAGACGTATCTTCCCAACATTTCAGCGTCCAATCTCCATTTTTGAGGATGCTAGAGCGATTACAACAGATGGACATGCTTAGATCGACTCAGAATTTTGCCCTGATCGAAAATATATATACTTTATTAGATCGCAAATGGTTATTTCAATATATTACAAACGGAAAAACAAACTTAATATACCCTCTATACTATGGTGGAGGGTATAAAAAGACACTGGAATAGCTTTTGAAAAGAAAATCATGCAGAGTCCCCAAAGGTACAAGAGGAAACTTTACTCAAGTGTAACGACATGACTTCTAAAATTAGTTTGGGACTTACGTCTGTCAATGAACTCGGACTAATTAATGTAGTTAGGTGGTACGTCCGCTATGTTTCAACAACAACAAAATCACGAAGATAACACCCAAAACTAGTAAATTCCAACCGAAAGCAAACATGATTTTGTACCAAGAGTAGAAGACGGGCCGACATAAGTCCCAAAAGTTTTGGGCGTTAGGAGTTACGTCACGTCACCCTTCTCTCATATAAAAGAGTCTTGCCCGGTGTTAACTCAATCATAAAGAACCTTATTTTCATTTGTCGGATCTGAAGGAAATGTGAGACATAGTACGACAAAACTTATTAAGAAGTTTTAAGTGGGTGAAATACTCAAAATTGAAATTTTAACAACATTACATAGATAGGCTGAAAATGTGATGCTATCCTGCCAGAGTTTCGCCTAGCTGATGTCTTCTTTTGCTGTCAACATACTTTTCAGTTCAACCAAAATTATACTTCTAGGACTTCTTTATTTAAATTGAGCAAATAATCAGGGCAATCATGAAAAAATTCCGTGCGGAATTTGTTCCCTTTCCCCAATTTCACAATTTTTATTTCCATATTTATGTCCAAAAAAGGCGATATTTTGTCGATTCGGCGAGAATGTTCTATAATTAACAGATTCTAGTAGTTTCCAACGTCTTAAAATATTGATTTTAAAAGAACTTCACTTTTTGAATGATTGTCAATGATTGCCCTGAATATTTCGCAGTTTTATTCTTTTTTGTGCCTTACTAACTGAACTTTGGTTTCGAGTTAATGAACTTTTGCATGACATGCTAACCATTGTATTACAAAATATATGTATGTATATGTATTAATTTTATGATCCATTGATGGTGTAAAAGTGTTAAAACATCATCATAAAATTGTGCGTGTTCGTTGTTAACAGGTGGCGTCCAAACATAGAGATATGAATATTTGATTGAAACGCAATGACGATGCTCCCCTCTTCACAATTCTCGGAAATTTCAGTTTTTATGGCCCATCATGTATGCATATCAATGTCGTCGTTAGGAATGCGTGTGTGAAAGGGAGACATAAAATGAGCAGTTAAAAAAACGACAATGGCCAATACGTTTTAATATTTCTTAGATAAAAGGATATTCGTGAAATGGTTGGGATGTGCTCAAGGGCTCATGAAAATAAATTCATAAACGTAAATGAAAATTTATTTTGTTTTAAAAAATATTATGACCCTTAAAAAAGTTTATTTCTTCATATGTATTTTGTAAATGATGATTAAATTAAAATTGTAATTGTTTCATTGCTTTTGTTTTTCATTTTACAGTTTTGGGCCGCCTATGTGCCCTGCGAGGCTCAACATCGAGATGCAGTACAATTAACTTTAGAACAAATCGATGTCATTAAACGATTAACAGATCGTTATTCGCCGCAACTGACGACATGTACCTCAGCACAAGGTAAGTATACAAGAAACAAATTCGTAACTTGTAAAAGAAAGGAAATACTATTGTTTACCTCCTTACAAGTATTGAAAATCCATTTCATGGAACTTTTTGAGAAAAATCCCATAATC